>NW_010519779.1:42435-49872 GCF_000687285.1 Phaethon lepturus
ACCTTTGTTCCTCCAGCTGTCCCAAGTTACAAGCTTGACAATGCAATATGGCTTTGAATAGACTGGAAAGCTAAAATAATAGAATTTCATTCTGCTCCTCTTACAATACTAGCCACATGTATGAAAACAGTGCCAGGCTTGCAAATTGGCACTCCACCTACTTGCCTATCCATATGGCCATGTTTAGGAAAACACCAACTTAATTTTAGGTATAAAGAGCCACCAGTTTTGAACTACAGCTAATAACTGCTTTCTGTTGTTATAATTCAAGCGACTTTTCCTTTTTCAAATTACTGTGTAGTTCAGTGATCAATCAACCGGAGATAATATTTGAATATTAAAATATTTGTCTTTTTTAACAGGAACAGTGAAAAGTGTGTGTGTCTCAGTTATAAATCATTCTCTTCTTCCCTGAATTGCCACTCTGCAGTATGGCAAGCCCTAAATTTAGACTACACCCTCAAAATTTTATAGCCTTATAACTGCCTTCTTAAGAGAAATTAGTCCATTAAAAATACTTTTTTGTCTTGTATTGCAAGAAAGCAGTGTCAGCCAGGTCTTATTTGGACTTAAGTAGTTTTTTGCTTTCTGCCTTTTATCCAGCAGAGGGAGAACACTGAACATGGTATATATGTGTGGACATGCATAGATACTCTTAAGTAACACTACTGCTTTCACTGCCCATGGTGCCAGGCAATACTTCAGTATTACAGTCAGGGAAGGTCTTATTTCTCTCGTTGTAAATTTGCCACATTATTAGGTAGCAAGGGACAAAGACCATCTTGCTTTTTGTACTCACAAAGCAGTTTCCGTGGTAACATTCTATTAGGACTTTGAGGGTCCACCATGAAACAACAAACAAGAGTTACTTAAAGGGCAAGTGACAAGAAAAGTGATACAAAACAGTACTACTTTTCAGCTTTTTTAAGATTAATCACACATCAGTAAAACTATATACTTAACAGTAACTCCAGAATATATTTTGCTTCCTTGTAATTTAGCAATTTAATGGGTTTCTGGGAGTAAAGAAAAAGAGAAAACATCTAAAAACCTTGTCAAACAGTACCGTGACACTTATTCCCAAGCCGTTATCTTTTTTGGTTAGTTCAACCTCAAAAATATCTCCAGGTTTAAGAAGTGTTGCAGTAACCTTTTTAGAATTCATTGTGTTTGCTGTATTCACTGAGGAAGATTCCTTTATTATTAAAAAAAAAAAAAGAAAGAAAGAAAAGGAACAAAACAAAAAGAATGATTTGCCATTAGAACAGAATTTTACAGTTAAGACCCTAAACAGTATGTTTTTGAGCCAAAAGGAGTCCACAAGGCAAAGTACCAATTGGTAAGACTCGTAAGGCTCATTGCTTTAACTCCTCCATTGTTGCCATTGAACAGCTTTAGCACAGAAATATGCTTGACAATAAAGACTGGGCTGCTGAAGGCCAAAGTGAGTTGGTCACAGAACACAGAAACTATAGTACTTCGGTATTACAGCAGCCTAGGGTCTGTTGGATTGATTTGCAGGAGCTGCCACAACTTGATGGAATAACCTCCATCAGCTGAAAAGTGGAATCACTGCAAGTGAGGAATTAATTTGTAATACTTGCCATGGTGTACTTTCGGAAAGGTGAAGCAGCAAGCTCTCTCTGTTCAGAGCATGGCTCACCGCTGAATTTCACCATACAAGAGCAGTTTTCCATGGATCAGGTCAATCCCAAGAAACAGTGAGTTCTGCTGCTACCCATTCCAGATGCATCACTACTGCTTTAATCCAGGAAAAATATTATCTGTCAGGTGAATAAACTTACCTCTAGGGGTGGTCACTAGACTATGATCATATTGGACAAACACACAAAATTGAAAGGTATTTTCTACAGCATCAAGTAATGCACTATACATTAGTCCCAAAGCACAATCTGCCTCTAGTAAGACGTGCCTATCTCATGACACTGGAAAGCGGGGAAGTTGTTTCAAGTTGCAGGATTGGTTTTCTCCATTTATTTTGAACAAAATCTCCAAACTATTAGAAATTATCTACTAGCATTTGCCAGCAGCAGGATAAGCTGCAGGCTAGGCTGCCTTTCCTCCACATCCTTTCACCTTATTCACACTCAGAGTCACCTATTTTACTACCACTGTTACACCGACGGAAAATATTAGTATGAAATACACTATGCCT
Source organism: Phaethon lepturus (assembly GCF_000687285.1). Classification (NCBI taxonomy): domain Eukaryota; kingdom Metazoa; phylum Chordata; class Aves; order Phaethontiformes; family Phaethontidae; genus Phaethon; species Phaethon lepturus. Next base: position 44,612 of record NW_010519779.1, read on the forward strand.
TTTTAGCTGGCTGTTGCTCCTGACTGCTGGAGTAAGTTGCTTCATCCATGTCAGAATCCCCTCGGTCAGAATATTCCACAGACTCCACCACCCCAGGCTTTTTATTTTTTGCTCGAGAACTGTCAGACAAGGATCTTCTCTTCTCATTCATTTTAGAAAGCCCTGGCTGGGAGTCACTGTAATGTTGAGGATCCTGCAGAGCTCTACCACTTGCACGTTTGCCAAAGAAATTGGCTGTCTGGCTCTGAGACAGGCTGGCGCTCTCAGTTCTGGAATCCTGGGAGCTCACACTTCCATCCCGCTTACTTCCTGACAAACCAGACAAACTCCCTGAAACAGGCCTCTGGTGACCACGGGACCGGTTGTGTTCTTCTGAAGAGGACTCTGCCTCATTGTCCTGTACTGACGATGGCCTCCTTAAATAACCCCTGGTTCCATTACTGATGTATGCAGTGTTAGACGATGCTGAAAACCAGAAGACAGGACAGTCATCAGTTGCTGGTAACATCTGCAGTATGACACAAACTTCTCAGCTTACAACCATGTAAGGCTTTACCCGTTCATATTATGCAGAACACCTTCTGTTTACAATGCAACCGGTGGATCCTCACCAAAGGTTACTGTAACACACTTCGTTCAGTCTCAGAACACAATTTCAAGCATATACTAGCCTCGGTTGCTTACAGAAGTGACTGCAGTTAGGGTGATGTTTTAAGGCTATCTCAGTTGATTTGATTAGTAATTTTAAAGAAACACAGAAAGTACTTTACAAAAGGTGTCAGAGAAGGTAGAGTGCTCAAACTCAAAGGACAACTCTTTAATAATAAAGAATATTTCTCTCTGTACCTTTGGATAGCTTGTCCTTGGGTTGAGAGATAACAAGTGTCACATCTTCAGGTGCATTCTCCAAAATTTCTAATGCTGCATGGTGGCTGACGCCTTCTAAACTTGTGCTATTCACGGATATTAGTCGGTGTCCTGCACAAAAGGGCTTGTTCAGATACAATCTAACATCTACATTTTTATCCATCAGTGAGAATGTGGAGTATAGGTCTTAGGATCTCTACACAATGCACAGATGAAAAATTACTGAAAAATTCAAGTGATGCTGGAATAGGCAACCCTAATAATTGAAAAAAAAAAAAAACACCCCAAAACAAACCACAAGAACTGGTTATGAATATTTCGTCTTTTTAAACCTGCCAAACTTTTCCATATTGTGATTTCTACCTTTACTTCTGCTGTAAGAGAAATGGATGCAAAAGCAAAAATCAAGAAGTGCAATAAGCAACATGCAGTTCAGTTAAAGGCACAGACTAAAGTGAAAAGAAAAAAGCAGATATTAAATAAATTATCTTTTTTCTCCCCGCTACAGTGGCCAGATGGTTACATTCACTTTTTCCAAATTCCAAGTATGTATTTGGAATTTTAAAAAATTGAAATTACAAAGCATCTATAGAGAGACAAGAGCAAAGAAAGCTCTTATCTTGATATGTAACTTTCATTTTCTGCTACTTCAAGCTTTATAATTTTTACTTCTATTTGCATAATTTTCATTTTTGCATAGTTTAACAAAGAATTATCACCAGTTTTCAGAAATTATGCAGAAGGTAACTGAAGGTTAGCATTTGTAAGGGACTGAATCCCACAGCCATAGATGGAAATGGTACTATGTATGTGTTTGGCCTTTTCTTTCATGTATACACCTTTTCTTATTTACACTATTCACCTGGTTTTAGAGATCCTTCCAAATCAGCTGGCCCTCCAGGAATAACTGAATGAATAAAAATTCCCAGATCAAGTTTCCCCGTCTTCTCTCCGCCAACTATTTGAAAGCCTATTAAAAAAGGCCCAAAGCAGGCAAAAATGTCAGTAATCACAGTGTAACTTAACAAAATACAAGTCCATATTTCAGGACAGACAAAAACTTAGTCATTCTAATAAATCTAAAAGAAAACTATATCTCTCAAAGAAGTCTACGTGAAAGTAAATGGTAAAGCTTTTTTGATATTCTCTGTTTTTGAGCAGCTGATTCAGACTTTGTCTAGGTGGCTTCCCAGAAAACTCCAGCGAAGGCTACAGAAGACAACTGTGGCAAGAGAAACACATGCAGAAATAGATCACATTAAACGTACATTCGCTGACCAGATGAAATCTATTATCTCTTAAAAATTTCTGGGTTTCTCTATTGTTAGATGCTTCACCTAAATGTTTGACCCTGGTCTGAAGAACTGAGTTTTTCAACTCCCTATTTTCTTTTGAGGCTTCTAATCTATTTCTGCCAATTGTACCAGGTAAACCTGGGAAGGATGTTCAAGATAAAAAAAAAGAAAATAGAAGATAACAGGTATTCTCTAGTCTAGCTAAAAAAGATGAGTACCACAGATTGGATGGGGAAGAAAGAGAAGAAACAGTGCATTTCGTAAGAATTTCTTTCCTTTTTGGTCAACTCTTAAGTTACTGTGCAGGGTAAACACTAAGTATTATTATTTTGTAGGCTTTCCCCCCCCCCATCTTTAAATTTATGGAACAGTCCTATTTTCAATAACAGACAGAACAATGTCCTTTAGAGGGCCTCTCTAAAGCACAACACTGGCACCAAATTATTCATTACTCATACAGGGAAAGACTATGTGGGTTTATGAAAAAACTCAGTGGTAGAAGAAGGAATGGAATGCAAATATCTTGTCTTCCAGGCTCCTTAAACCTCAAATGAGTGTTCTGTCTGATGGTATTATAAGAGTAAGAAAAACATTCCACAATTAGCTCATAATGGCTTTATAATGTCTTTTTTTGTTTAAAGCCTTGAAGCTGTCACAGTTGAGAGGTGTCCAAATAGACAAAAATCTTGTGCCTGAAGACAGAGATAAACTTTAAAGGCCAGCTTTTAGGATGACTAGCTCACAATATAAATACTATCCTACACTTACAATATGCAAAAACTGAGAAACAGACTTGCTTAACATCACTCAACAAATCAGTAGCAAGCACTATCAAGTAAGTCCACGTTTCAGCATCTTAAATGCCTTCGAAATCCAGCTACTGGCTGCACTGCTTTCCTCAGTCCTACAATAATACTTAAATACGCACCTGAAAACTTTATTTTGTTTTTGGCTTCTAGGAACACAGATGACAACAACAATTTTAAGGCCACTTACCTAAGCCCAATTTTTCATCCTTTTTCAAGTTCACCAAAGTGATCTCTCGTTCTGGTGAGGCAATTCTGTTCTGTGTTGTTTGCAGAGAGTCAACTGAAAAGCCAACATTTCGTGATCAGACACTACCTGAATGCTTCCCTTCAGGTTTGCCTTGAAGTTCTATTCCATTAATAAAGATTACTTCTCTCATAACCTGAAAAGCTGTTCTGAACTAGTGGGTCCAACTTTCATCTTCCAAGCCATGTCCGAATGAAAAAAAACAAAACACCACCGTTATAACTCACTCCCATCTTCAGCAGTTAAAATCTTTTATTCCTCCTAGGAAAAGCACCAAGTATAGTTTCTTGGAATCACCACACAACTGAGCCCTAGAATCTTCAAATTTATTAGTCTCAGTTCAGCAAAGTATTTAGATCTGTGTTTACATGCCCTGCTCAGGTAGGGAGGACATAAGCACGTTGGTAAAAGTGAAATTGAGGCTTATTATATGAAGGTACTAAAAGGTTACTCAGTGAGTTCTCTTAATGGTGGTCCTTCATTAAAAACCAACTAACATTAGAAACATCTACTAAAACCTATCTTGTTTAAATTTATTTCCTCATTCGCAACTCCACAGTCTGCTGATTGTCTCATCCAAAATTTGAACACCCTCACAACAGATTTATGTGACTCCTGAGGGTTCCCAACAGGCTGAAGTAGAACCAGGCATTTAAAAGACAGAAGGAGCATGATATGGGAAAAAAACCCCAATAAACAATCTCCTGAAACTTCAGGAAACACCAAAATACTGTAAGCCTGAATTTATGAATTTGTTATCTAGAGAAGATACAACTCTTTTGGTCTGGAGTGCCTGGCTTACTTATGCCGTAAGTGGAACATGCAATTCCACAACGGCAGAAACCTACTGAGCTCTACACACAGGTACAAGTAGAAAACAGTGGTGCAAGAGAGTGTAACAGACTGCACCACCTGGAGAACGAGTTTTTATCCCACAAAACCAAGTCAAACCTAAAGAGTAAAAGAAGGAAAAAGAAAAAACAATCTTCTTGGCCTCTTACTTATCTCATAAGTAAGGGAAATGAGCTTTAAAGAGCATGGTATGTTAGGTAATAGCACCCTTCAAGTCTCAAACTAAACAGACAATATTGATATTTGAAAAATTTTACACACATCAAACTCTCCCCTAAGAAACAATCCAAAAGAAATATTAGGAATTTCATTTAGGAAAAGGTCCTCCCCAACTAACTGAAAGAGGTATTTAAGAATAGTGAAAAAACAGGACAGGTAGAACAGTGAAACACTTGACAAGTGCTTCACAAACTGACAGAATTAATTCTATAGGCACATTATTTATCAACTTACCGCTCTCTTTTAACAGTGTTGATGACGGAAGATTTCCCAAAGTATTCATGCTAACACCTGTGACATGAATGGAAATATTAGACATTGTTGTATTTTTTTTTAATATAAAAGCTACCAAAAAGTATTTCAGAACTTAGTACACACGAGCCCATTCACAATCTCAGATTACTTATTTTTAAATTAAATAAACCTGAAAGTAGTTTTGGATTAGCAAATCCAAATTACTCATGTGCTTTTGTTGTAGTTCAATGTTCAGATAGATGGTGGCTCATGCAAAGGCAAAGAATAAAAGAAAGGACAGAGGTTTGGCCTTTACAACCACTATTAACTTCAGATAAAATTAATGGCTCTTTAAGAAACTAAGTCAAAGACTAACAGGATTGGATGACTATGCCTAACCTAATAAATGAACACAACAAGAGTCTTGTAAGATTTTTGTTCAGTAACAAATAAGTTGCTGCAGTAACAAAAAATTTGAACCAAGTATTTCTATTTAAATTGGTTTACATATAAAATAGTATTTTCTTTGGAATGACCAATGCCAAGCAAATACAGCTATACGTTAAAGAGGATAAAATAATAAATGTACTAGGTTATGAAAGTAAATGAGGTAAGATAATTCAAGCTTCTCAGGAAAGCAGTTCTGGCCTCTTCCAAACCTCTGAACCCTAAAGTTTCAGCTGATGAGTTTTATCATGCAAAGAATATGTGTCCCCCAGCACAGGCAATGTGATTCAGCAG
>NW_010519779.1:49903-55566 GCF_000687285.1 Phaethon lepturus
CATGTAGCTAAGATCCTTATCAGAATTGCTGCCCAGAAGATTATGGGTAAGCACATGAGAACACTAATTGTAAAGCTGAAAGCATAGGATAAATGGCTGCAACCAGTCACTACAGAAACTGCATGCCTCATCTCACTTTTCAGTAGTTTATGCTCTCAGTACTGAAAAAGCAGGGTTCCCAAGTCAGTCCTCGTTTCAAGTGCAGCGAGGGCAGATGCAGTAAGTCTATGTCACACCCTGGTTTGGTGTTGTTGGTGGGGTTTGGGGTTTTTTTTGTTCAGGTTTTTTTGTGAGTTAGTTTATAGTGACCCCCATAAACATAAACTTTCTCCACTTTTTCTGATGTTCTGTAACTAATCAATATCATAATATTAAGGAAAAGCAAAGCAACACAAGCAAGCTAAGGCTGAAATGTTTCAGTCATTGCAGTTTCTATTATTATAACAGGGAACCTCCTGTTATAATATATGTATAACCTCCTATAACCAGAAACTGATGACACACAGATATTAATGTACAATAACCCAACATGCAAGTTTATGTCCATTAGGTGCTCTGATTTTTTTTTTTTTTAATGTGAACTCTGTATTTTTACTGCCTAGTAAGACTGTTTGTGTGCTATCCAATCCTTGCCAAAAAAATGGAGTAAGTACCTCTGGCTTAGCTCATTACAAGAATTTTTTTGTGAAACACCCAATGCACTGCAAAAATATATTGTATATAATAAATTAGGTACAATGAGACCAAACAAAAAAAGAACTTGCAGTTACTGCTCAGAGGTACTAGACAGTAGCGAACTTATGCCAAACTGAGTCCACTTCCAAAAAAATCACTCCCTAAACCTTTTCCACAGAAAACACTAAAAAAATTCAAGCTTGACAAACAGATTGTGAAGACTAGCAAATTATTAAAAGATACATGCAATACAATGGCACTCTAAAGTGACAAAATGGAAGATGTTTTCTGGAGCAGCTTTTACTGTCAAATACTAATACTTTGCACACCTGTGTACAGACTGGTGCTGTCCAAAGGAGGACTTTTTTGATTCATTGCAACATTTATTCAGGAACAACAGGCAATTGTCCTGGGTTACTTTAACATGTGATACTCTGCTCTCTTTTTCAAATCGAAATATTACTATCAGTTAATAAATATATCAAAGCATTACACCAAAGCAATTTTAGAGGTTAGTTAGTAAATACAGTAATATTATTGTTTGCATGCTGACCTACAACATAGGCTTGACCAGTATCTTCAATGGATGATGAGTCTGATTCATTTTTCTTTCCTTCAGGGCTTCTACTTAAACCTGCATGAGATTTTGAACTTAAAGGGGAGAAGGAGAGAAAGGGAACCAGAGAGAGGGAAGAGGAAGTTGGGAGAGGGAAGGATCAATGCAATAAAATAATGGTATGAATAATAAATCAAAACTGATGCAAAATGTACATTGACTGTACACAAAAGATATTGCAGGGCGGTCAGAGAGACTCTTACTTGCTCAGTTTTAATGCTCCCGCTGCTGATCCAGTATCAAATTTTGGCATTTGCTGAAAGACTCTTCCCATTATGTCTTCTATTTTTTGGGGGGAAGAGTCCAAAGCAGTAATAATATTTTTCCTTGGGGGGTAAACCGAGATGTGGCTCTGACTTAGATCGTGAAATGACTTGCTCATAACCCTGGGTCTTTCCTCCCACGGAGTCTTCTCATTCTTGTCCTTTGAAGACCCAGGAAGCGGCTGGAAGAGTGAGAGTTCAGAACAGGACAGCCTCTTCAGAATCTCTGCTTGAACAGACAAAGGTCGAACGGCAAGTCGGTTCAAAGTGCTGCTGGCCAGGCTACCAGTACTGATTGCTCGTCCCATGTTGAAACCTTTGACAGAGTCCGCATGAAGGTTTAGGCTCCTAAATGAAGCCCTTTCTGTGGATTTTTTTTTAAACAAAAAACAAATGTATTTAAGTTACACAGCAGAGTGACCTTGCGTAAAGCATGTATTTTAAACAACCAATTCACACAAAGCATATTTTCTCTATAGATGCTCAGAAGTATGTACCATCATCAGGCACATATAAATCACCACCATATAGCTTGCTCAGGAAGCAAAGTTTGGAGTTCATGACATTACACTAACCTGACCATCACTGCAATGAAGTCCAAAAACACAACATAGCAGAATACATATCCCCTTATTAGTATAAAGACTCATATTCCCTGTTAAACTGCTCTGCCTTATATACAGGCACATCATCTGTTTCTGCAAAGCAAGTAATATCCTCAAGCCAAGTGACCTGGAAGACTACACTTCCTTTAACCTGCTCATACAAGTCTTTTGCAGAATTTGAACAAATAGGGCTCCCCCACCTTTGCACTATCAGATCCTACCAAACTTCTACCAAACATTGCTCAGTTTTCTTTGCATGAGTTTCTGACATGCTTATAGTACAGCTGCAAAGTCTTGGGGGCTTGGCGGCACCTCTACCTCGTTGAAGAGCATCAGTTCACTCAGGTGCACTTTGGGACTTCCCCTGCCAGAAACATCCTAAATGTTTTAGCACAGAACAGAAAGTGTTGACTGGGGTTTGCCAGACTTTTTGACTCATGAACTAGGATTCCCTTAAGCAGAGAGAAACAGGTTTTGGACTGTAATTAAATTACTGTCAGCTGAGTCGTGGGAACTGTCTGGGTGGATGTTCTTAGCTGAAAGCAAATACAAGATAATACAGCTTAGCCTAACCCTCTCTTAATTCAGAGCAAAGCTGAGCCAGGCTCATTTCTATTAGTCTAACTGGGTCCTAAGGCTAGCAGTTAAGTTCCTGTGGCTTGGCTCTTGCACAGAAACTCGATAAGCTGTGGCAACATGTTTGCTGGTTAGAGCCTTTAAAGGAAATCAGGCCATCTGAACCCTTGATATCTTGGAGTCAGTTCACAGGGAAGTCTGCGGAAAAGCAATCCTAAACTGCGTATGTATTTTTGATTTAGGGTTAACTAGTGTTTTTTTAAACTCTACATATAGCTAGGAAATAAGCTGCTTTAGAAAGCTGCACTGTAACTCAAAATGAAAATGCTACTTTTTGGTACACATCATCCATTAGCTTTACTAAATGCTGAAGTATTCACCATTGAAGAGTGTATTTGGCAAATGCAACCTCAGCACTGCCATTCCAAAAGACATTCCTTCCTCCAATACCTCAGCCAGGAATTAACTGCAACAGTAACTTATCCTTTCTCTATAACAGACACACAGATTGAGAAGATTTAGTTGTGGAAGGTATTTTTTTTGGTCCTTTTTAAAGGTGAATTACTATACAACTACCAATTCCTTACCCACACTAAATACCTCCTCTAGCCATAGCCACAGGAGAGGCTAGATGAGCTACGTAAGAACAGTTTTGCTCGATCAGACAAGAGATCCACAAATCTCAGTTTCCTGACTGACAGAAGCTGTCAGTGACACTTGCTCCTGTCGTATTCCCATTCTGGGGAAGAGTACCTTAATAAAAGATGTCTTCTCTTGATGTCATACCTACTCTTTGCAAACACCAAAAAAGATTTCCCAACGGATGTCAGATGAATACTTTCACATCATTATCTATACGGACATTAGGCCTTTCACAACTTCTGCCAACCCCTTAACTGAAAATTCTCACATGTCCAAAACTTGTCCTTCGTAAGGCTGACTTAACCTTCGCCTCATCTTTTGTGTTTTCCTATATGCCCTTTCAGGAATCCAAACATCCATCTTAAAAACTGAGTGCTTGCTCAGTTCACTGCATGGCCACAGAAGTTGGCAAAGAAACCGTCATTCCTCACGTTACAGCTTATCTTCTTTCTTATGTACCATAAAATTGCTAGTATCTTTTCTTTTTTTTTTTTTAAACTTTGTGTCTCATCTCTTTCATGAGAATGAATGTTATTCAAGAGGCATTTTCCTTTTGTTCTAATAATTCTTTCTAATAGATTTACATGTGCTAAAACAGTTTCTCCCAGGTCACTGAAGACATTGTAAACAAGTTTAAAACATGGCACAGGGGCTATAAAGTGCTCTCCCTTGTGCCTCCATCCTCTGTTATGTTCCATGAAAATATGTTCACTGTCACTATGCACACCAGGCCTTCTCTCGTCACAAAATATTTTCTCCATTCATTGGCTGAAATCAAGGTGAGTCTTGCAAAACACTGTAATACTGTATTTCTAAAGAATCTTCCAAGGCATATTAATCTTCTGAAGTCTGCTACCCCACCCCACGAACACTGCAAGTGTTACAGGCACATGCTTGTGTTCACTGTGCTGTTAACCCAGAATCAGTCCTTAAGTAAGGAACCTTCAAACGTATGCTTCCTCTGGTGATCAACCTTGAGTTAATAACATTGGCACCTGCCCTCTTCCTTACTGTTTTGCTGAGTGCTTCCAACCACCAGTTTTTACTGACATTTTAAGGGCTCTGGAAAAAAAACACAGAAAAACTTGATGCTTCCGCAGGCTAAGAATAATGCTTCCCAAATTCTGCCTGGGATTTCACTGCTCTGACAAAGAAAAGCAGTAGTTCTAATTAATATGCTATTTTGTCTAGCTGCTTCAACATTGCTTTCTCTTACCTATATTACAATACCTTCTCTTTTTTAAAAACATTACTCTAGTAACTATTGCTATATGCATATACATATATTTATGCAGGAAAAAGAAAAATAGCTAATCAATTTAGATCAGTAAAGTTATGATGAAAGCAAACTTTTTATTTGAATTATTTTTATTTTTAATAGCCAAGTATAATGGCATTATGCATAACACTGATTTATTTGCTTCTGATTACAAATGACTGATGAAATTTGAGACCTCTGAATTCCAAGTGATCTGCACTGCACAGAAGCAAACTATTATTTTCCAGGCTCCCAAAGCACAACACACACTGCATCTGTAAGAGCAACCAAGTTTGCCTAGCCAAGAAAGCCTTTCACATACTGCTTTTCTTTGCAATTCAGGATAAGCAAGCACTAAGTTAGAGAATGGTACAAAGGCTTTAAGTCACTTTATCCTATTTCTTTGCACTAAGTTGGCTGAGCCCAACTGAATAGAAAAAAAGGCTGCATTATTGCCACCCCCTCCCCTTTTTTTTAAATTAGAGATCACAATCTCCACAGCAATGGGGTCAAACTCGATCCCAGCTATGCTGGTGGAAGTGTGGATTAACAACAACTGGAATGCAGACAGATAACAGTGAACAAAGAAAGAATGAGCAGGCAGACTGACCAAAATAGCACTTCCAGGCTGCACTGAAGGCCAGCCAGCCAAGTGAGTGCTGCTCCAAAAAGTGAAGAAATTAGTATTAGAATTGCATTCTCCAATTAAATATTTTTTATCTAAAAAGAACGCCTTTACATTTTCTATTAAACACACAAATTAGATGGCAATTTGGAAGAAAATAGACTAGCATCAGTGTTGTTCCTCACTAGGTCCACCAAACATTAAGTGGAATAAAGACAGCTACACCCACAGCTTAGAGACGCAGCATCATGAATGCTCCCTATTGTACTTGCCCTCTGGACTGGGTTTGCATGGCAAGGTTTTGGTAGCAGTGGGGGTTGCAGGGGTGGCATCTGTGAGAAGCTGCTAGAAGCTTCCCCTATGTCTGACAGAGCTAGCGCCAGCCAGCTCCAAGATGGATCCG
>NW_010519779.1:55597-59041 GCF_000687285.1 Phaethon lepturus
CTGGCCAAGGCCGAGCTGATCAGCGATGGTGGTAGCGCCTCTGGGATAACATATTTAAGGGGCGGGGGCTGGGGGGGAAACCCTGCACAATTGCAGCCGAAGAGAGGAGTGAGAATATGTGAGAGAAACCACTTTGCAGACACCAAGGTCAGTGAAGAAGGAGGGGGAGGAGGTGCTCCGGGCACCAGAGCAGAGATTCCTCTGCAGTCCCTGGTGAAGACCATGGTGAGGCAGGTTGTCCCCCTGCAGCCCACGGAGTTCCACAGTAGAGCAGATCTCCACCTGTAGCCCACAGGGGACCCCACGGGAAGCCTGTGCTGGAGCAGGCTCCTGGCAGGACCTGTGGACCTGTGCAGAGAAGAGCCTAGGTTGGAGCATGTTTGCTGGCAGGACTTGTGACCCCAGGGGTGACCCACGCTGGAGCAGTCTGCTCCTGAAGGACAGCAGACAGTGGAAGGGACCCAGGCTGGAGCAGTTTGTGAGGAACTGCAACCTGTGAGAAGGACTTATGTTGGAGAATTTCATGGAGGACTGTCTCCTGTGGGAGGGACCCCAGACTGGAGCAGGGGAAGAGTGTGAGGAGTCCTCCCCCTGAGGAGGAAGGAGCAGCAGAGACAACGTGTGATGAACTGACCACAGCCCCCATTCCCTGTCCCCCTGTGGGAGAGGAGATACAGAAACTGGGAGTGAAGTTAAGCCTGGGAAGAAGGAAGGGGCAGGGGGAAGGTGGTTTAAGATTTGGTTTTTATTTCTTATTATCCTACTCTGATTTGATTGGTAATAAATTAAATTCATTCTCCCCAAGTTGAGTCTGTTTTGCCTGTGACAGTAATTGCTGACTGATCTCTCCCTGTCCTTATGTTGACCCATGAGCCTTTTGTTGTATTTTTTCTCTGCTGTCCAGCCTAGTAGGGGGAGCGGTAAAGCGGCTTTGGTGGGTACGTGGCATCCAGCCAGGGTCAACCCACCACACCCTCACATGATCACACCATTTTATCTGTAATTCCACATTAGCAAACCAATTCATTTCACATTAGGCAAAAGGTAAATATCCTATTATTGAAATATCTTCCAGTTCTTTCTGAAAAAAAGCCAGAAGTCATTAATCAAATGGGAAAGTACTATTAGTCACCTATTTTTAGATTCCTTTTATTTTAGAGGAGCTGCTGTGGGCCAGCTCTGTTTGACCTGCCAATTCTTTTGGTTTTTTCCTCTTAAATAAAACCTAAACAAATTTGGCTAGTAGATTCTCTTTATAGTATAAACCCTCCAAATGTAGAGCTACACATATGTAGCACTCAGCAGAATTACCAAAGCTCAAGTTCAGTTTTTATCCTTACAAAAATGCATACAGATTGCTATTAAAAACCAACACAGCATAACAGTCCTTACCAATGTCCTGAGTGTCTTGGTTGCTCTGCCTGGTTCTCATCTGTAGTTGGAACTTATGCTGGGAAGAGCAGAGATGCAAAAGGTACTGGCAAGTCTTACTATTGTCAGTCTGAAATGCATGCTTGATACCATCTGATGTGTTCTGCAAAGTTATTTTCTTCTTCTACACAATGTAGAAAGAAAAAAAGTTGAAGACAGTGATTTCTTTTAGCCTACAAAGATTTGTATTTGCTTGTGCACAGCTACAGCATTCAAATTTTCCTGAAGCAAAATGCACTGATGGGAGAGATTTCTATTAAGAGACTTATTAAGTTGAAAGTAATTTGACATTTACAAAGTAGCACTTCAAAGCTACTTCTGGGCTAGCTGAGGTGGTATTATTTAATCCATCTCTGCTACTGTTAGTGCTGACTAATGACAACCAGTACTATTACGGTTTGCAGGATGGGGTTTTCAAAAGCCTCTGAGGAAGTCACAAGGGGTGCTGCCATTCAAGAGAAAAAGCAGATGCCCATCTAATTATTAAATGTATCAGTTAATGTTCTGGGTCTTAAATTAATCTTTTTAGTAATTTTTAAACATCAATTTATCAATTCTAGTTAAAATTATATTCCAGATGAAACAGGCTGTAGCTTTTCAGTCAGGTATCAGACAGAGTTAGAAGTACTGTTTTCAATACCTCTATAAAGGTAAGCATTTGAAGCTCAACACCTCATTAAAAACTTACATCTGACCACCAGATTATGGTGTACCCACTCAAGTTGGCTGGTATTGTCCAGATCAAGTGTTAGGCCCTGTCATGCATTATCACTTAACTATTCTTGGAAATATAACAACTTAAAAGCAACGTAGGCGCATCTCCTCATTACATTGAGTACTGGCATTTGTCAGTACCCATCTCTCTAACACAGGATTCTCACTCTGGTGTTCCTTCACTACCCATGTCCCATACAGCAGCATGGGCAGATTGCCCAGAAATGCAGTAAACGGGCAGAGCTTCTCCCCATGCTAAGAGTAGCCCTTGATTTATCTTTGTAATAGCACTTTTCTTAGGAGGCAGGGAAGCCATGTTTCACATCAATACAGATTTGCCAAAATACAGGTGCTAAATTCTCTTCTGAGGTTGGAACCTCAGCAGCATAGAATGCAGGCTAAGGAAAAAAGTATATTTAAAACATCAAAACTCCTGTTTCAATCCCATAATACAACACAGCTCAGCCACATAAAATAGAGTCAGATTATGCTGTAAAACAGCAGCTTAATTTGCAAAAATAACAAACACACAAAACCAGTATCTGGAGATACAAATATAGACACACAGATAGAAGAAAAGAGACAGACTTACACTAAAGGATATTTTCTTTGTCTCTCTCCATGGGAAGCGTAGTACAGGTGTGCGGGCACCATTGTGAACTTCAAAAATAATAACTCCTTTGGAACACACTCCCAGAAGGATACCTGTTTGGGATCTCTTCTCAGGCAACACATGATGAAGATGAATCCCATATTCTGTGAGCCTCTGACATAACTGTACAGATCAATGCAATAAAACTTCTAAGAATATGAAGTTAAGGCTATTGCAAGTTTTTTTTTATACCTCTATATAAATATTATACATTTACAGAAATATTTTTATATACACATATATATACACACACACACACACGTGGATTTTTGAAAAAAAAAAAAAAAAAGATTCCCCTCTGCTTGGTGGGGAACTTTTACAGTTTATAGATGTTACAACAGACACATCAGCTGCTCTAGAGGATTATAAGTCTTGGTAGTATCTCTAGTGCTGCCAAACGCTGCAGCAAATAAACCTAGCATTTATTAAAATCAAACAACAGAAGTGTAAATCAAAAACACCTGTGAGTAAATCAAACTTGCACAAACCAATTATTGGCAACAAACTGTAACTAGCAAGATGCACTTGTTATTGACACATTTCTTAAACACAATTAGATTAACACTGCAATTCTGTGATCACATTAAGGCATCATAACTGCCAAAAGACGCAGTTTCACTCACTTTGCACTCCCAGTCATTCATTCC
>NW_010519779.1:59068-79515 GCF_000687285.1 Phaethon lepturus
TGCTGTCTCTTCAGTATTGGCATAAGGGATTGATGTAATGAATCAAACAAGGGAATCTAACTGCTCTCCCCAACCCCAGTCAGACTAGGTTTAGCTAAGATCAAGTCCCCTACTCTTGTTCTCTGTGGTTAAGTTACAAGAACACTTCTGCCAAACTAGCAACAGCCTTAGAAGGGGCAAAGTCAGCTGAATGCCTCTTCCATCACCTTCTCAAAGAGACTGTGGAACTACAGGGTGTCTGTTGAATTACAGTGTAATGGTTATCCAATGTCTCAACAGCAAACAGTCACCCCCTGAACTCGTTGGCAGCTGTTGTATCAAGGCAGGTCCTGACTGTATCTCATAAGCAACAGCAGCAAACCCCATAATTATATTTCTTAATGGGTCCTTTTAGAATAAGCCAAATTTGTCCATGATTATAGTTTTCCTGCCATCTTACATAGTGTCTTACTATACTTCTGGCTTGCTTCATACCAAGCACCAGGAACAGTATTAGCTGCAACAAAACTTTCCATAATCGAAATATATTCTTCTCAACAGAAACAACAAAGGACATAGGGAATGAAGTGTGCGATGCCTCATAATCGTAATTTCCTTTAGAGTAAACACAAGGATCAATAGTTGCTTTGAACTAGCCGGAGCTAAAGCAGGAAGGCTACTGATTGGAAAGAGCGAAAGGACTTCCTTTCCATCTATTATGAATTCTTTTCACTTGTAAAATGATGTGTCGTTTGAAAAGATCTTTTCACTTTCTTCCTTTCAGTGTTATTCAGAACCTGAGCTGTTGTCCTGTACTTTCGCTTGAAGTCCATGCACCGATATTCCCACAAGGAATTTCTTAAGTCACAGATTAAGGAAGCAAACCACTGCCCACTTACCTTCAAAAATTCTAACTCTGTCTCTTTTTCAGATGCACCCACGTAAGTGCTGTGCAATTTTGGCAGCTCTTCCTTGATGTAGGACAGATCTAGTTTCTCCATCACTCTAGCCGGGACATAGTGTTCTAGTCTGAAATATGACATGCCATGCACCTACAACATGAAACATTTTTGTGATGGCTTCTCCATATATTCTATGAGCACAAATGAAGCACAAACTTTCATTTGACAGAGAATATACATGACAACTGAGGAAGGGGAGGGATTCAGAATCTCAACCCTGACCTAGAGCTTAATTTCACTTATGGTTTCTTCCTAGTCAAGCCTGACTTACTTCCACTGAAGAGAGAAGGTTCAACACTCCGATCTCGAATTAGATTCTGCAAACAGCCCTGTGTTAGACTAAAAGAAACTATCCCACAGCAAAAACTGCCAACAGCATATCAGCTGAGTTTGAAGTCCAGGGCAGAGCTGTGAAGCATGTGTGGCAGCTCACAGTCCATTCTTTAATTAAGCAGCAAGAACACAGTTTCTTAAAGATGAAATTGCTGGTGTACCTCTGCCTGGTAATCTCCATACTCAGCTTGGAGAGCTAGCGATGCTAACAATATGGCTGTCTCATCATCACAGTGCATCCTGTCTTCCAGGATGTCCTTCCGCAACTGTAGATAATACTGGTGACAAGTCAGTGTATGCCTAGAATAGGAAAACAAAACAAAAACCACAAAAAATCCACACCATCTTTGCTACACTTCCGGTTACAGCAAATTTCCACTATTTGATTAATATCAAATTTCCGTCCATAAACTTAGGGCTTAAGGGGTTAAAAAAATTTTTCATACACTCACTGTATAAGACTGACATCATCCACAAAAAACTTTATGCGAAAAAACAGTGTGAAGTTGACAGGGAGCTTGTTCTTTTTCTTTGGTTCTTCTTTCCATCCTTCTGGAGCTACTTTACTTAGTTTTATGTCAGGATCAACGAAGAAAAATTCATTGTCTGCCATGAATTTTGAAGGGAAGCACATGGGTAAAACATTAAAATCAAATACTTCCTCCAGCTGAAGGATCAAGACCAGATTTACAATTCTGAAATTTGGTTTTGAACAGTAAGGTATTCCGTTGACTAACAATGGCTTATAAACACAATAGCTGTTAAACAGAACAGAACACTGAATAAGGGCAGATGAAATAATTTTATAGTTATACTGAAGACACCACTTGAAAAAAGAAGCTACCTCCTGTGATAGCTACAAAATAGGAGCTAGGTTTTCTTTAAAATTTCAAATTTCTTATCCCATAGGAAATCCAAAATTTGTCATCATTCTTTCCCTTCCTTAGTACTTCTGTCCCATTTACGTTTCTGCAAATGTTTTCAAGGCTTTCTAAATTGCCATGAGCACCAGGAGCCTGCCATGGATAGAGTAAACTCTTGGGCTGCTAGGACTTCTATCTCACACCAGTATTCTTACCGCTACAGTTCTGCAACAGCCTGTGATGGGAAACATGCTGACGGGAAACTTGGGTCTGAACACATTAGTTCTGCCACAATGACCTCCTACCCGGTGGTGGAAAAAAAAAAAGAAATCCAACTTCTGGTCTGTTCCAAAAAAAATTAACAGCTCAGGAGCAAATTCTTTTTTCTTAAGGCAACTCTCTCTATACAAAAGGTTCTCCTATGCATGCCAGTGGGTCTGAATCCACAAGAGGCTGCAACATTGCCTTTGTTAGTATGCATATTGTTAATTAATATAAGCCTATTAACAGAACTCAAAGCTCTTTCATGTCCTCTGAGGAGTACTAGTCAGAGTGAAAGTAACAAACAGCAGGGAAGAAAACCAAAAGGAAAAGGCTGCCCAAGATGAGCTGCCATTCCTCAGGCAAATGTAGAATTTTATCGTGCAAGGTTGTTCACTGAGGAATCATTTTGCCTCAGTACAATGGAACATAACTCCAAGTAAACACTTTACTAGGCAGTCTCTGCTTATCTTTTCTCAACACCATGTAGCTAATTCCTCTTATTCTGTACCTGTCAACTACATCAAATCATTATTCTTACCTCTTAAAGTAGCCAATCCAAACAAGTGATGCTCTACCAAGCCAATATGGGCAACAACCATGTCAAAGACATCTTTACATATCGTTTTGGTATCACAAGTCAGCTCCAGCTTCTGCCCACTTAGAAGCATCACATTTACTTTTCGCCTGGTGTCATCATTCTTCCCTTTCTTAGTCTGGATTTTGTGAAATAAAATAACCCAACATTCACACTTGTGATAAAAGCACATCTGCTGGTTTAACATACTTCCCCTGCCACTGATTGCTGAATGGTCCCTTTCTTACCAAGATAGACTTCGGTAGATCCAAGGAGATGAATGGCTCAATCGTCATTTTCACAAACTCAGGGCCAAAGAAATTCTAAAAATCACAAGAGTCTAAATGAACACTGTGTTGCTGGAACAACAGACTGAGGCACAGTTAACTCCTGCCCTGGAAATGCCAAAAGACGAACCAAAGGCCGAAACTAGAAAATTGTACTGAATTCCTCCCATGAGCTGGTTAAGTCAAAAGAAACCAATTTTGCCAGCATGTGTGCCAGATACCTCTGGCAAGCTACAGTGCTGGTGACATTATCACTCTGCATATTTTCCTTCCTTTGCTGGGCAAAAAGCCAACACTGTAATATTATTTGTCTTCCTTTAAAATACAGAGTGTGAGTTGCATATTGGGACCATCTTATGGATGGATAACCAGGCTTATCTCAGTAAGCAATTGCCTGACATTACTAAGGCTTTTTGTATTGGTGGCAATTCCTCCTTAACAAATCTCTGCCTGTGACACACCACAAGTCTCCTCTCCTGAAGCCTGAAATGTTTCAGCCTAATTCTATCTTCCAGGCTCAAGTAGAGATCCTGGCTGATTTCTGTCTGCCTGTAGACAAATAAACGTTCTACTAATTCACCCTGTAAATTGTAGGAGGTTACCTGTCCAAACTGTTAAAGGAAGTCCTCTGCACAATACCCATTTCAACACCACATGAAAAAAGTGGCACAATATTCACCTTTTGAGGGAAAACTTTCATTGGCTACTGCCTACTGTGTACTATATGTAAAATACCTGCATGTAAACCTCCTAAGAGCCGCTGGGGGAGAGGGGAGACAACCTGTTAGTTAAAAGCTTATGTGAACTAACTAGTCAGAGTGCTATGGACTGGAGATTGATACAGGCACTATTACCATGGATCAGGACAGCAAATTCACTTAAGTCTTGTTTCAAGTTTTCCCATCCTTAAAAAAAAATTAAAAAAATCAATCCAATTCACTGAAAGCAGCAGCAGAGGGCATCAAGCCATCGTTATCTTCTAAAGATCAGCCACTCCATTTACCTATACCCCTGTCTCCCTCTTTTCTGTAATCTTCTATTTCATCTACATACCAAGACAGCTGGGAAAGGAAAGGGGAGTTTGCACGGTGATTCAGGGTGAAACCAAGGGCCAAATGAACCCCCTCTGCCTTTCTTTACCTTCCTAACTTGTTCATTTAATAATCTTTGATGGTGGTGGGACACATCCACAGTACACTAAGAAATAAATGCAAATTGAAGTGGTTGAAAACACCACAGAACACAGAACAAAACTACACCCTACCTTTCTTAGGATGCTATATTGTTTAATCAATGCAATCTTTAGTCAAGGCTTGCTGTCTGTTTTCGCATTTCTTGATACCGCTTTAGGCTATGTAGCCACTAATGCCACAAAACCTCAAAGTTTACCCTGTGAGAGTAGGTCTTTCCTACCAGGGCAACACCAAACATCTAGTATTTAATCTGCTGATGACGGTTTATTACAGGACCCAGTTTATGAATCCCACATATTAGAGTTTCAGTCAAGACACTGCTCTGTTTCAATGAAAATAAGAGTTCACCTGAGATCAGGGCATTACCCTCAGTTTTCTTTGTGTCATGGCTGTTTCCAGGGCTATTTCTCTCAGCGGATCTCTGGTGATGTCAAGCATTGAGGACCTAATTGCATCTCCTGGGTAGAGATTAGGTCGGGACTGCTTCAGAGCCATTCTAGCTTGTAGTTGCATCATTTCTTCTTCCTGACGCTTTAGCATCACTTCTTGACTTATTAGATTGCCTTCAAATGGTGCTTCATGTTGCCTATGGTATAGTCAGAGGGGGTGAAAGACATTAGTAGGTATACCTACATCATTTTGCTACTTTAAGCACTTAGCTAAGTAGTAGAAGTCCAGAACACAAAAACTAGTTATCAAATACCACATTAAACACAACATTTATTCATCAGCCAGGAGGTTAGCACAGCAATTCATCAATACAGAAAATGAGGAAACATGCCAAGTTTCTACAGCTGCCTGTCATGTATTCATATGCAAATAAAGGCTCAGCTGTAGTCTAAAAAATACTTGACACTACAAACCCAGTGAATCAGCACAAAACCAGTGAACACACAGGAGGAAGAAAAACATTAATGCTTTGAAAATTTCTTAATTTCTCAGTTCAAGCAGGGACTGTGAAAAAGGCATGCTCGAAAACATATCATTAAAGAAAAAAGTGTACTTTATATAAGTAAATATTGCTCCAATCACTTTCTCTGTGGCAATTCGTTACGAACTCTTTGCACAGCACTTATTTATTCCCTGTTTTTTCCTGAGCAGCAGTATAGCTCGAAATATTTATATAAACATTTTATATGTATCAACATCCTGTATATGAAATTATTCTAATTATCATACTCTAATGTTTTAATCATCTTATTTTGCTGAAAAAAATCCGTTTTCTTTTAAATTTCTAAGAGTGTCTTTGTTGATACACAGCCACCACAAAAAATAAATCAGTCTAAATTAATATTCTGAAGGGGAAAAAAAAGAGAAAAGACAAACAAAAAACCTCATCGGTATTTCTGAAAAACACAGCAACCTATCCTCCAGTTCTTCTCTCAGCAGGTATGGATGTCCTGCTGAGAGAATGTCCTACCAAATTTTATTCTCTGTGGAAGGAAAGAAATCCATGTCCCATTTTGTGTGAACAAAAGCCACTTTTTATTTGAAAACCAGGAGGTTAGGAAATGCGAAGAAATGTGAAATCCAAGAAAAATAAATCCAACTTCCACTCCCCTCCCTCTGTGCCATGCTTACAGAAAAACATCTTTAAACCCCAAACTAAATATAAACCAATCAAGGCTTCTTTAGAAGCAAGAAACAAGAAAAAACAATATTGCTCCTCTGTTAACATAACTATATAGAGGCAATTTTAAAACACAAATGGATAGGGGAAACTAACAAGACTTTTATCCATCAAAAACACTTTTAGCAATACTAAGCTAAGTGTCAGTGTAGATGGTACACCAAAGTACCATTTTTCATGAAAAACATGAAAGAGCAAAAAAGGTGTTTTGAAGCTTGCATTTCATTGCACTGAAATTTAGGAATACAGATAAATGTAGAGTAAATCCTGCACTGACACTGACATACAGCCCTTTGTAGTTAAAGGTAATCTACAGAGAGTACAGTTGTCTATGCTAATTGGTGGACATGATTTCCATTTTTTTTCAGTCTTTTTCCAGTGAAGTTTCTAATGAACGCCAATAGTGTAAACAGTGCACCACATTCTCTTCATTTTTTTAATACTAAAGTTTCAGTGGATAGCATACAAAACCAGCATTAAAGTAAGAAGAATTATGTTATCATGAAAGTCCAAACAATAAAACGCCACCAATGCACCACAAACTGAGTAAGACAACGTTGAAGTTTCTCAAATGGAATTTCAGGGAAGATACAGAGTATTTACAGAAAAATGTATTGATGTAAGCCCATTATCCTTTCCATTATGCAGGGCTTTCAAAGCATTCCCTTCTCCCTCCTCTGTTCCTTTCTGCAACGGACATAATAATGTGCACCTAAAAGGACAAAGTAATGAGAAAAGGCCTCAGACCTGCAAAGACTTGTGCACATGCTTCACTTTTCATCAAGAGGAAGCTTATTAAGACCAACGTATGTGGGAATATGCACAATGAACTAAGTTAAATACACCCACAAGCACCATTCAGATCAAGGTCTAAGGATGGGCTCTGAAACAAAACAAACACTTTCTGAACATAAACGTCTATGAATTATCAAAGATGATATGAAAAAGATAGACATGTTGCAACTGGCTGTATCTGAAAACAATTACTAATGTGAAAACCCCTACTGCAGAGAAAAAATTTGCCTTTTAATAACATTCAGCTCTGTGCAATAGAAGCAATCATGAGTTACTGTGTAAAGTATTATCATTATGTTGGTTTATCAACTTCATAGACATGTATTAGTTTCTCTGAAAATTGGGGTGAGTGTGGGGTGTTCGGGAAGGAAGCTCAAAAACCTAATGGTTTAAAAATTTTCCTATACAAGCTCTATCACCAACCAGAAATCACCACAATTCTGCATCCTCGGTAGTGTAAAACTAACTCTGTCTTCCTCAAACTGTCAGTTTTCTATGGAGGGTATCAGCATGATTCACTCTTTAGGTTCCAAGACAAGGAACATGTCTCTCATTCTATAGAAGAGGAGATACTGTTGACAGATATGGGTGGAGCTCTTCTGTGAAGTTCGGAATACACAAGTATTATTACTCCAATTAAAAAAAAAAAATCTGAATTACATTCTTAACAAATAACATCATAAAAGCGTGTTTCCTATGGTACTTCATCAGACAAGTACTTGGCTGCTACTCTGTATTTTCATCAATGTCTGACTGCAAACCAGAATCTCACAGTTAATTTATTAACCTGAAGACAAAAGGTGAGCCATCACCTGGAAGGCTGACTCCTATGAGACAGAGAAGTGAATTAACGACTCATCTAGTGTACTTACCAAGAAATTAGCAGGTATTGGATCAGAGAAGGAAGTTGGAAGAAGGGAAGCAGGTAGGCATTCTCTAATAATTAGTGCAGTGGAAAGGTCAAGAATAGATTGAGAAAGACGGATGCCTTTTGGTAAGGTAGGAAGGATATGGAAATGAAATCTAGTGGAAGGAAAAGGCAACAGAAGGAAGAGATCCATGTCAGCTGCTGCTCCTAGAGAGAGAAAGGAAGTAATAGTAAACGGGGCAGAGAGGGGAAATAAGGAATACAAGAAGCAAAGAGGAAACACAGACACGAGTATCTATTGCCATGAGGAAAGCATTCCAAGAAGTTTAAAGGATACCAAGAGTCACAGACCACGACAAGGGTTTGAGTGTACTTTCTGTGTGCTACTGAAAAATCTATGGCTTCTTCTAATTTAACAGCAAGCCAGCCCACCCAAACAACACAAGTCACACTGGCTGATAACTCTGAACAGCTTCGCTGTTTTTTTTTAACATTGGCAGCAGACTCCCTCAAATCCAAATCCCCTTATTTGATTTGCAATTGAGTTTTACAAGGATAATTATGTGGATAATTAAGCAGTCTGCCTCTAAGGACTTGCCACAGGAGCAGTAAATTTAATATGTATTGAAGTACAGATGGTATCTCTGAACAGAGAGAAAAACACTGAAACATGGTCCCAAATGCTGATGGAATTCAAGTTGTATACACTTCCCCAAACACTGAAATCAAATGACCAGCCAAATAACGTAAATGCTGAGAATCAGCTCCTTGGAAATACTCGTTATCAAGAGTTTTACTTTGAGAGCTTATGTTTCTGAAGTTATAAAAGCCATAGTCTTCTGCAACCCAGGACATTTTAAAGCAGCAACATGCAATGTTCTGGATAAAAATATTAAGTTACTTTTTTAGAAATCTCCCTACTTAACTAGCTACCATCTTTGATGGTATTCCTTTTCACACTTGTTACCACTGGAAAGCTTTAACAGCTGTTGGAGAAAGACAGAGGGGGCATGCACTGTTTTCCATTCAGCTCACATAATTAAGAGAGATATTATCTAAGTATTATTTTAGGACCAATTTCTGCTCGTGGCTGCTTTCCTGTTTCTCAATAGGTCTACAAAAAAGCTAGTAAAACTAGCTTTCAGGAGTTCAGCCTCATTTTTCTGTTCTTGGCTATACTTACTAGTCTGGTACTTAGCTAAAAAAAAAAAAAGCTTTTTCACCTTACGAAAATGGATAATAATTATGAAAATCAGTAAAGAACTATCTGTGGTACCCTACCATGACATTTTTGTGCAAGTGCAGAGTGGTATCTTTTACCAAAGGCACAGAGAGGATGCCAAGCAGAAACAAGAGATTCAAAGAAATACTAAGCCTCGAAGTAGGACGGTATAGTTACATACCTGTAAAATTAATTCCATTGCTAAGCACAACAGATAACTCTATGCTGCACTTACAAAACAGTATTTACCTTCTAGATTTCTCACATAAACAAATTACATTTATTAAAGGTGCCAGTCTTAACAGAGAAATATAAAGTAAAATAATGTAATATGAACCATGAGAAAATATGTATTGTTTTACCATGGCATTTTCACTTGCATAATAGGCCTGGTTAATTTACAACAATGTGACTCATTTTCATACCACACACTACTTTCTGTTTCTGAAACATTTTGTAAATAGAAACAAAAGTTCTCTATCAGCACAGGCAAATTACTGCTGCTTTTATTTTGAAGCATAGCTACAGTGTTGAATTGGCAGCTTTCCTGGGTTCAAGTCAAAGAAGAATGAAGGTTGACTTAGCAGTATTCACCGAAAGAAAAAAAACAATGGCAAATTAGTTAAGAAAGCTATATGCTTATTCTGTACACACAGTAGTAATAGTCTACTTTACTATTTTAGCATGGTGCTAAAACAGCATAAAATGCAAAGCAGAAATTTACAGCTCTGTAACGGGGGTTACACGGAACATAAACCTGTAACCCAAGTCCTTGAAAATTTGCCCTAAAAGCTCACACACTAGCCAAAATTCTCATACATCAATACAGGCTGAATTTCTAAGACACTGCTTGGACACTGCAGTTTAATACATACACTGTTACATGAACAGATACCATATTCTTGACAACAAAGCAGTGTCAACCCAGCTAAGCAATGCCTAAATACTTCTCCACTGCAAGAAATGCCAATATATAAATTTCTAAATGACTTTGTGTTTTTCAGGCAAAAGTGCAAGTAGTAAGAAAACCAATGCAGCTGCTTACAAGATAACTGAAATCTCTAAGACTTCCAAGTAACTGTTCTCTTGCTCATCTGCACTCAGATACAGCTCATCTGAGATCCTGCCTTACTCAGATCCTTTTAAGGCACATAATATAGTGCAAGAAGCAGATGTTCATTTATTTTAATCTTCATGTTCAAAGCATGGCTCTAAGCCCTACTCACTGCATATCACCCTATATGTTAAATGAACACAGAAGACACATTTGACAGCCTTGCCACATCACCTGAAACAGCTTCCAGTCTTCAGACATCTTTAAGTTTCTTTAATAGGATAGAGCAGGATTCCCATCCAACTCATATCAAAAACATATAAATAACCTAAAATATTGAGCACGGCAGCAATCTTTCTCCTGATCTCCCCCAAACAAAGCAAGACAACTGCCAACAGAAGCAAGACAACTGCCAACAGAAGGCTGTGTCGTAATATGGTGAGGGAATAGAGGGAAAACACACGTCACTCTTTTTCCCTTGAATACAAAAATTATTTGAATCATTTTGATAAAATATTCCAAGGTGACTCAGCGTCTGGCAGAGACTAGAAGAAAATTTTCCATCCAAAAGGTCAAGGTCAATAAAAATTCTCAAATATTTAGAATGGAACCACTCTCAAAACCTAACAGGTATGGCAAGATACGCTTCTGCTGTACCAAGATGCTGTATTAAGATGACGTACAAAGCAGAACCTGCTTTTTAAAGCAATACTGATGAACAGCACTTGGAAAAAATAAAATCCAAACAGATGTAATATTCAAATACATGGCAAAATAAAATTTCAAAAAGCATAAATTGTTACCAAATTGGCCTGCCTAATCAGTGCTGAAGTATTAAAAAATGAATCCAAATACATCAACACAAACCAAGAATTTTCCAGAATAACCAATCAAATGTATGGCTTTTGGTTTACTTCAAAGAAATAAGCATGCTATAATTTCCTTATAAAATTAAAAAATTAAAATTAATCTGCATCAATATCAACACTTTCCAAAACTTTATTTTAGAAAAGTATACTCCAAATAAAAATTATTAAATATTTCCAAGCAGGACATAGCCCCTGACCTTCTGACAGATATAGCAACTTGACAGAGAATAACCCCATCTCCATTAAATATGGGAACTGAATTTGGACTCCTAGCTGGTATACTTACCCCTACACCACAGTGCATCACAAGACTTTTACTTCAGACTGCAATATGTAATTCTGAAATGCTATTTTCTTTCAAGTACAACATGCCATTTCTAAGCCTTAAACAGAAGCTGTGGTGGGAGTGAAAAATTCGCTTGCAGATTTAGAATACTTTCTTTGATAAAGACAAAGCACTCCAAGATATACTGTTTTCGCAGGGGTTTACCTTGCCCTCTGAGAATTAGCTTGACTTGATGTGGAGATATCATCAGCACCTGGCAAAGCACCGCTGGCATCATCTCTCCTGAAACCTTCATTTCTTCTCACTAGCAAACCAAAAGACAAATTAGTATCTGGCTGGGCAACAATGCACACAATCCCATCCAAAAATCGAGGACTTATCAGTCATATGAGATTACTTAGAAGGAATCAGATTCATGTGTTCTTGCACAATGGCATTACATTATTAGACAAACTAGCATTATGAAGTTGATTTCAGTTTTCAAAGCAATCTTACAGTTTCCCCCAACAAAGATAGCTGCACCACACAAAGTCCTTTGAAGAAGAATACTAAGGAAGGCCTAAAAGAAACCACAATAAAAAAACCCCACACACAATTGCATAGACACCTTTCCAAGGTGACACATTTCTTTGTCAGCCATGAGCTGAGACATATACATAGCAGAGACATCATACAAAACCATTCCAGAACAGTTAGGTAAAGTAATTATGTATTCAGTTCACAAGAAGGGAGTTAAGAAACCAGTATATATTGCCGAGCTCCTGTGTTTAATTTTTGTTCTGGAATCTGACTCCTCCTTTTTTTTTTTTTTTCTCCTCCTTCCTTTTGGCAATATACTAACCTGCTATTCTGTTTGTAATAGTTATCTTCTTTCCTGGTATGCCTTGCTGTAGCAGCACCTGAGATGCTACACTTGGAGCTTAATTTTGCAAACTGCTTCACTTTCATCTCTTACTGTACCCTCAATAAACAGAGCTAGCAGGAGAGCTCTTGCAGAACACATTGATTTAGAAATAGTTCTTTTTGAGTCATTTCACTGAGTCCAGCAATGCTACTAGCAGTAGCCAGAAAGCAGCTCTCTCTTGCCTGTACAAACTTAGGAGTTGTTGACTTTGGACTGGAACACATAAACAACTTGTTCTAAATGGCAAGAAAATGAAGGGAAATGCATTACAGGAGTCTTGCTAATTGTTACTGCTCCTTAGGCTTCTGGCTCAGTAACTAGGAGGATAGACGAAGACAAGGAAGGTTGAGAGAGCAGCAAGTACAGGGAGCCTGTGTTGGAATTCTGTGCGTACAGAATACATATGGTACACCTATACTCTAGCCCCTAACTATTGCTTGCTTTCTTCACTGTCATCAAATGATTTGCCTCCATTACTTATAATGATACTGCAAAGCTGATTGTTTTGTCAACCGTGCTCTCCTCTTGACTTCTTTTTACCATTCTAGCATCTCTTTCAAAAAAATGCTCCAAGCATCACATTCCATGCTGTGCTTCCACTGTGTAAAGAAAACTCTTCCTGCCATATATCAGAAAAACAATGCTTCACACCATATCCTGCTTTTCCAAGCCATTGATTTCATAGAATTTACTTAAATTTATCATACAGACAGCCTGTACTATGTACTGCTTTGCATTACACCAAAATCCTTGGCCTATAAATTATCAACCATTTAACCCTCACAGTAAAACTCACTGATGTAAAAATAATTAAACCATGTGTGTCCCATATAAAGCTTTTGCAATCTACTGTTATTGTACACTAGCAACAACTCA
Organism: Phaethon lepturus; assembly: GCF_000687285.1. Taxonomy (NCBI): domain Eukaryota; kingdom Metazoa; phylum Chordata; class Aves; order Phaethontiformes; family Phaethontidae; genus Phaethon; species Phaethon lepturus. The sequence continues at coordinate 72,028 of NW_010519779.1, forward strand.
ATCATTTTTGTGCCTCTGAAGACAGCATGTTATTTAAAGCAAGCACTCTAGTAAAAAGTTAACCATTTCTAGCTTTTCCTACCAAGTTCCCTTCCAGAGTGCTAATGTCAAACTCATTTCTGAAGAGACTGCCAGTTACGCTGAACTGTACACAGCATTGTAATTACAGGAGAGGATCTTAGAACTTCGTATCAGTGGTAATTATCAAGTCTCCTACTAAAGATTTAACTTTATACTTTTGGGGTCAATTTTTCATCTTAAACATTTTTCTGTAGGTTTTTTGTTTGAGGGGTTTTGGTGCTGGGGTTTTTTGTGTGTTTTGTTTTGTTTTTTTTTAAACACAGGTCTTACCTTGCCTGAAATCTGGTTCTGAAGAAGTAACAGATGGACTTTCACTTGAAGTACTGTAAACGTCGCTGTGGTAAGATTTGTACCTTCTCAAAGGCTCTGAAAGTTTAAATCAGGATATCAGAAAAGTAAGAAAGCAACAGTTCTAATATATTAAAAAAAAAAAATCAAACACCAATTAACATTTGAAAATTTTTTGAAATCTTTTCAAAACATTTTTAAACGCCTCTCTGTGGCTACAGAGTCTGAAAGCAAACACTCAGTGGATGCTGTGCAGTCCCATTCTGTCCCCACAGCCCAAGGATTCTGTGGCCTGCCTTGGCCTCTCTTCGCTACCCTAACAGAGCCCAAACCTCTCTCTCATCATCTCTTCCAAGTTAAAACTAATATTTAAAAAACCCAACAAAACCCAAGATGAAAAATAATCCCTCCTGCAAACAAAACTGATGAAAACATGTGGTATGCACCTCTTGCTTGTAGAAAGGAACCACCAGAACAGTCCCTGGTTCCTTCACGATGAAAAAAAGAAAAATATCCACAGAGACAAAGTAGGAACTGGAAAATTATAATTCATTCAGCTCATCTTTGACATCCACAAAATATGATTAACAATTAATAATCCCCTATATGATATTTAATTAACCAGAACAGCTAAACACATGTGATGAGAAATCAATACAGCAGTCTCAGTTCCTACTCTCAGTGGATTCTTTAAATGACATACTGGAGCAATGGACTCCACAGAAGAGGTATGTACTTGACATTTGCACAATCTCCCAAAACTTTCCTATGCACAAGCTGATGAACAACCACATAGTGTGCATAAAAGGAGAAAACAAAACAAAAAACTCCCAACACTTTGGGATTACTAATGCTTCACTGTCTAAGTGAGAGAAAACTTCAGGTGGCTTTATTTGCAGAAGGCCGTCTCTGGTCCAACTAGAGTTAATGTTTTTTTAAAGCAAAAGTGGTGATATAGCGAAAATACATGAATGTCCTGGTTTCAGCCAGGATAGAGTTAATTTTCTTCGCAGAAGCTAGTGTGAGGCTGTGTTTTGGATTTGGGATGAGAAAATGTTGATAACATGCTGATGTTCTGAGTTGTTGCTAAGCAGTCAAGGACAGTCCAGCTTCTCGTGCTGCCCTGCTAGCAAGAAGGCTGGTGGTGCACAGGAAGCTGGGAGGGGACACAGCCGGGACAGCTGAACCAGGCTGGCCAGAGAGATATTCCATACCATATGACATCATGCTCAGTATATAAAGCTGGGACGAAGAAGGAGGAAGGGGTAGAGGGATGTTCGGCGTGATGGCATCTGTCTGCCCAAGAAACCATTACACATGATGGAGCCCTGCTTCCCTGGAGATGGCTGAACACCTGCCTGCCCATGGGGAGTGGTGAATGAATTCCTTGCTTTGCTTGTGTGTGCAGCTTCTGCTTTACCTATTAAAGTGTCTTTATCTCAAACCATGAGTTTCCTCACTTTTACTCTTCTGATTCTCTCCCTCGTCTCACTGTGGGGGAGTGAGCGAGTGGCTGCGTGGGGCTTAGTTGCCAGCTGGGGCTAAACCAAGACAATGCACCTGCTGTGAAGACAAGTGCAAATCACTACAGCAAGGAATATAAAATGTAAGAATACAAAATGGGGAATACATGAGCAGATGAGTCTGGACACTGGAAAAAGGAAGTCAGAGGTTCCAACTTCCCACATCCAGAAAACAAAACAGCTAGTGAAAAATCCTGTGAGAACAATAAACCTGCAGCATAACCTGTATTAGGTCAGAGGACAAGTTGATATGCAGTCAACAGCACTACTCATTCAGACTTCCTAGAGAAGTAAGGAAACCTGCAAGTAGGAAAAAGGCATGAAAAGATACAAGATAATGCAGTAGACCAAGGCTAAACACTAGTTCATGTTAATTTTGGACTAATCTTGTTCCATGCCCACTAAACCATGTCCTAAAGTGCCACGTCTACACTTTTTTTGAATACTTCCAGTGATGGTAACTTCACCACCTCCCTGGGCAGCCTGTTCCAATGTTTGATCATCCTCTCAGCAAAGAAATTTTTCCCAATATTGAGTCTAAACCTCCCCTGGCACAACTTGAGGCCATTTGCTCTCGTTCTATCACTAAAAGACAACTGGGAATTCTTTAAGACAACTGTGAAAAGTAAGCAAAGTTGCCAGTCAAACCAATGAAACCAACTGCTACCACCAGCCCATCCCAGCTGCACAGTTTAGCAGCATAAAACCCAATTAATCCTAAGGACATTTCACATTACTCTCGGAAACAAGCAATACTGCTTGCGCATTTGTAAACCAACCTACAGCAAGATGAAGAGAAATCACTGAGGGGTGTGTGGGGGAGTGGGGTTGCTTCAGTCTTTTGCAATGGAAATGCTTTCAGCATTCTGGATTTTACAACAAAGAAATCTACCACCAATCTAGCAATTACTTGCCTAACAAGGGAAATAAAAACCAAATTCAGTGGGTAGCTTTTGGAGATGTATTTTTAAAATGCTCCCAGCCCTTTAAGTGAGGCATCTATCCAAACATCATACTGGAACTACAGTACAGAAATGTTTAACTGAAAACAGATCTCTTCTTTCTCAGTAATTTTAGTAGCTGTAAGTTTTTCAAGTCTGCTAAACTGACTTTAAGCAAGAGGATGGAAAGGGGACAATAAAATATGAGATTTTAAACAGTTTGGTTTTTTTTTTCCCCACCTAGTCAGTAGCCTGGGCTTCCTGATTCTCACACAAATTGTGGCTCCATCCTGGTTCTTTGAGACACAAAATTTTGCAAAAAATAAATGTAAAGTGGTAAGACAGAAATATGCAGTTAAAACACAAAACAAGTGTTTGTATGTGGTGGTGTGATATCTGACTCAGCAGGGTATTTGACTTCTCTTGACTCATCCTGTTAGCAGGAGTTGGCACCCTGCTGCAGGCCAGGGGGTAAGTTCATAAGCCACGAAACATAAAGCAAGATTCCCAATCACTACTTATCTCAATATTTTCACAGACCTCTACTTGAGGCCCAGCTAGGTTTAAACCTATTCTCCCAGCATTCACAAGCAGAGACAGAGATAGGACTACCCTCCTTTCTGGTCACATCTTTCTCCCTAAGCAAGACGATACAACTTACTCCAACAACGAAGCAAAGGTATTGTTCTCATCTTCTGGAGGCGCTTTACAACCTTTGCGCACGGGGCTGCATCAATTACAATCAGCCTGTTCAGCCTAGGGACAAAATTTTCAAGGCAATTAAGAATCTACAGCCTGAAATCTGGGGTAAATCCTGTAGATTTTTCTTTACTTTAGTCAGTTTATGGAAATATATGCAGATGTGGAAGTGTTTGCTGCTGGGGCTTCTCTTTGGCAACCACCTTCCAGTCTTCTGCTGGTATGTACACATGTATATGTACGCTCCCTACAGATCCCCCCAATGCAGCACCTCCTCTTAACCAAACTTAATCTTTTCTCGGGCATTGACAGGATATGCACTGCAGACCTGCAAACATTCAATTAAATTGTAAATATTGAGACTACTGTATCTATAATGCTTGTAAAATTACCCAAATAATTTATGCTGTCTTCTCTCTGCCAGCAAATTCTTCTCAATTTCTAATATACCATATTAGAGTTTAACTTCAGAGAAGGCACTTGGATCACATCCAAGCCAAACTTCTAATTAGGGACTAGTTTCCAAAGGTCACAAAGTCCCAATATTGGGATCAAGTTAAAGTCAAGCTTTTCATACAATGTTTCAAAAACGAGGACAAACTTCTAGCCTGTCTGGCTGGGAAGGAACTGAAAGATGATATCAATAAAAGCTAAAAACAACAACAGAACAACTCATCTCCCATATTTACACTTTTCCCTGACGTTTCTGAATGGCCTTGGTTTGTTGTGGGTGTTCTTTCTTTTTTTTTTTTTTTTTTTTTTTTTTTTTTTTTAATTTTTATTAATTGGTGGGGTTTTTTAATTTTTGGTGACTGAAGAGAAACTTCAGAACTTATTTAACTTCTAGAAACATCAAACACATTGTAGCAAAATTTATTCTACCAGTTATCCTTCTTAACATTCCACTGTTTAGATTACAGTCTCTTATCAGAACACTTCAAGTCATTTCATACCTTAGTAAAAAAACAAACCTGAGTTTAAGCATGTTTTAAGAGTTCATAACTGAAACTATTATATAAAACATGTACTAATAAGTTGACACATGGTAGCACCACAATGCAGAGGTGAATGAAGCATTACAACTTGAAGAATCTGTGTTTGTGCTGCTTAGTGCTGCAGTAGTGCTTTTTCAAACTCCCTATCAAAGCCAGCAGAGCACAACCTTACAGGCACTTAAGACAGCATAAAATAACAAAACACACTATTTGCACAAGGCAAGACATGCAAGCCCAGTCAAGTAATTTACAGAAAGCCTCATCTCAGCCAACTTCCACAGAAATCAGAGAACCACAGAAATCAGAGAAACGCATATAACTTGGAATTTCATTACCTTAAACATGTGACTCACACAGGTTTTCAAATACACATTATTACAGAATTATTACTGGCTGTACAGAGAAGGAAAAGGACAGAGAAGGCAGCAGAGGTAAACAGGCAGTTTCCTGACAGGGAGGGAGCTCTTGTTTGCTCCTTGAGGTTTATTGGTGGGTGTCTCTATTACATAGGAGTGTTACTGTAATACCATTTAAAACAAATTAACTGTCCTTTAGGAAAGGCTGGGACTTGCTTCTTTCACAATTTAACTAATAGGTTAGAATCATATTTACTCTTCCTCTTTCCATCTAAGAAAACTTGAATTATCTTATGCAAGGCAGCCTAGGCTTAATAGGAAGAATGTAGAGAATTAGAATAAATCCCTGGTAAGGATTCATATCCAACAACTGCACAAGGGAAATAAATCCATTCAGCCTTCCATGGAAGCAGGCTCATTTCAACTTGCAAGATTTCCACCACCCATATTCTAAACAAAAAAGCTGTATTGTGAAGGCAGCCCAACACACCAACCACCCAGGCAACTCCCTAGAGAGCCTAAGGGCCATCTGATGCATAGGGGTCTAACAGGCTTTGAGTGACAGTTTGAGTGACAACTGAAGTTGTTAATTTGTTTTAATTTAAATGTTTTATCCAACTGAGAATGTAACGTGTTGACTAAAAATTGATAATCCCAGACTGTGTGAGCTGCTGAAAGCTCGATAAAGCAGATGACACTTTGCTGTGCAATTATGGAGTTGTAAGAGCTGTTTTACTACCTTCTGTTAAGCTGTGTAATTCAGAACAAAATAATAGTGGTTGATGCCAGAGTACTTGTACTTTACAGAAATCCCACAAACATTTATTTCTTTTTCCTTGAAAAGCCAACTTTTGTAGTCTCAGTAAAATCAACAACTGAAAGTTTTCCATCTAAAATAGTATCAGTCCATTATCCTACCCTTCAGCTTCATTACTACGATTTCTCAACATTGTTCTACCTGAACCTTATCCTTACCGGACATACCAAGCACATGAGAATACATTTTGCCACCACTGAATATAAATCATACTGCAGTACAATGATCATGACATGTGTAAACTGATCCTTAATTTGCCTTCACATGCAAACTGATACACCACTGTGGATGACTCGCATTTCCTCTGCTTAGCCTACACATGAACTGAGTACATACAGAGAGAAAAAGAAAGTATACACACTTCATTGAATTTAGAGGTAAGTTTGTAAAGCACCTACTCCTCTTTTGCCCTAAATCCAATCTCCCATTTAACCTACTTCTGTAGAAGCTCCCAAATTCAAATCTCTGGGGCTGCATTTGCTGAGATAAAATTTACAGCTGCCTGATTACCTGCAGAAATTTTCTCTTATTCAAAAATACAGCTTCAAACTAAAAGAGCTTTTAAAATCCAGACATTTACAGTATCCCTAAGTGTAACTCCCCGCCTAAAACACATGCAGTCATAATATGGAAGTTTTATAACTGGGGTCCAGATGAGTATTCAAGGTAGCTAATGAAAACATTGTTTTGTTAGATAAAGACACAGAAGACTTAGGAGACAGAGACCCATCTCTAGAAACACAGAATAATAGTGCCTCTTTTGCTGACTGTATGAAGCAGAGAGCAATAAGTGGACAAGAAAGAGAGGACTTAATCATCTGGCTTTTCAGGTAGAAAAATCAAAAGGTAAAAAGAGAGAGGGATAAACACAACTTGAGGCTCTGGGATTCACATCGTTCCCAACTGCAAAAACATTTAACAAAGGCTTGAGAACATTCCCAAACCACCCCCATTCGCCCACCCCTGGATTCAGCATTCCAAAGCTTCAGCAGATCAGCTTTTTTGGTATCCTCCCCTTTTTCCTCCCTGTCTGCTATTTAACCCACAGTTACTCTCCTAACTGGTCCTGTGTTCTGCCAGCACGCAGGCAATCTTTACACCTTGTTCCCTTGTGCATCTCCTTTACAACATAAATAAGCAAAACTGCATATAAAAAAGGGATGCACATTCACTCAAGTAACACATAAACCAGTTCACTTGGAATTATGCACACACTTGAAACAAGATGGGGGGAAGCTGCCTAAGCAAATAAAAGGGAGAGATTCATACAAGGCTACCGTCTCACAGCCCTGAGCCTTACTATTGTGCCATTTGAAGGTAGGCCTGAGATTTGAAAACTGAAGTGTGTTTACACTTCATAACTCTCACAAGATACAATCAGTTTTGTGGGTGAGAAGGCAAAGAAAGCTGGGAGCAAGGGAGAACAGATGATGCTTTCATGCTCTTGAGCAGCAATGCAGGCTTGCAAAATGTAAAAGGTAGAATATTATTTTCTCTCTGAAATGGGACACTATCTGTTGGTACCAAGCAACAATTTCCAAGTTTCAAAAGAACAACAGAACTAAAATCTGTTCTCCTGGTAGAGATAAACCGCTTGGGATTAACACCCAACAATTTCACAACTCTAAACAATTCTGTCTAAAGCTCACAAAACCTACATAACAAAACCAAGAATGAACAACAGAGATGCAGAACTTACTCTTCCATCTCCTGGCAAGATTAACATATATTTTTGGAGTCTGTTCCTAGTGCTCAGAATTGGCTACACCTGAAGTCAAATAGCAACCT
>NW_010519779.1:79546-106625 GCF_000687285.1 Phaethon lepturus
TCTGGCTAAGCACTTAAACATAAACCATCATTTTTTGTATACTAGAGATAAACAACCTCAACCTTGAGACCGTACAGCAGAATAACGTATAAAACAGCAAGTTCAGGAGCAAGGCACTTCCGATAAAACTGTCTTTGGAAGGTTTGTGAGTCTAAGTCTGAGATGTTCTGACTGTAGATTATAGTGCAGTTTAGACGGTCTGCAGATCACTGCAAACTATTCCATTACAGCACATCTGTAATTAAAGCTCTGCCATTCCTTCCACGATAAACTCTACTTTTCATGAGTTTATAATTTGGATTGTAAAAATCTGTTCTGAGTGGAAGCTTGGCATACCAGAGCCTGTGCATGAGAACATTTTCTTCTTCCAAGACAGTCAGCTCTTTAACGTTTTATGAATAACAAAAGTTTGCCAGCCTAACCCAAAGTAAGTTAAAGAAGAAATAATCCTCATATCACACAAGTTCCTTAAGAAGTTTTATCTGGCCAAGTTTAACCCAGAGAGTCCAATACCACTTCACAATTCAAAAACTGAAAAACAACGTAAAACTGAAAGCAGAGGCTTACTACAATTTATGCAGACTTAACTGTAACTTAGACCTGGACTCAACCACATTGAAAACATCCCCAAACCTACCAAAGAGAAGGCTGATTGTGTCCCCTCTACTGTACCAAATGTCCAACCCCATTCCCATGACTCCTTGCCCATTCCTCACCCTCAAGTTGAACGGAACCCTTATTCCTGACTACACAAGCTTTCAAATACTTTATCTTTCTTCATTTTTCCTTTCAATGCCTCTCCTTTGAGAGAGATATGTCCCACATAGGGAAAGTCATTGTCTGTGGAATTCCCACTCCATTTCTAGTTGTTGCCCACCTATCTGCTATGTGACTACCAGCTGTAGGCAGTAAGATAGCCTTGCACTAAGTGCTGCCCAAGATAAAGATGCTACCTTTATCAAGATAGGTGACATATTTTACCACAGCTTTCCACACAGTTGCTCATCTCTCTCAGCTAGGCTGGGTTTATGTCAGAAGAGCAATTCCACACATACTTGATAATGCCTGACATTTGGAAGTACCTGTCTACCCACTAAGTGCTTGAAAATTACATACAATAGTAATGCACAAAAACCCCCTTACAGACTGCAATTTTCATTTCTTTGACAGATGAAACTAGAAGTAGACACTTTTTATGAAAGATCTAAACAGATCTTTCATAAAAAAATTGATTTTTTTCAATCTGTTGTAAAAAAGATGTGAGACAAGGAATAGTAAAACATATGGAAAAAAAGAAGGAAAAGGAAAAAGGAAAGAAGTCTTAGTAGACCAGCAGACTTTACATGTTAAGGCTTTTGTGAATCAGCTCATTACGGTGGAATAGAATACTTTCAGTCAGGCTTCTCGAGCCCTGTAAAACACAACAGCAACTAACTCCTATGTGAAAAAGCATTCCCCATCCATCTTGCTAAAATACTCCTTTAAACTGGCTCTCATTAAAAATTCACATTCACAACTAGGTTTTGGCCCAAACCTTTTCTTTAAGTAGTTAACTGCCATAAAAAAATTGAGACCCTAAAATAAAACAGCAGAGCACAGACTCATAACCAATTCGAGAGTGAAACATACTTCCTTCCTCTGTTGAAAGTAGAAAGCTCAGAAAACAAGAACATTGCAACCTACTTATCTGTTGAGAAAGTATCGTCATTTTTTTCTAGCAAGTAATGACTGTGAATTCAGAAGGATGGGCAGTGAATCATTAGCTATTGCCTCAATCTTCCCTATATAGATTTGTCACTCGGCTCCTGTGACTATCAAGCCCTAGTTCCTGGTTTACTTTGACTGCACTTTCACCCATTCCCTTTATGAATTGAGTAGTTTCATGCATCTGAACTACCTCAGTTTGCAAGACATGGGCACATTATGTTTTCTGCTGTCTCCCAATCTGTTTGAATGAGAATGATAAACTTGCTCATCAATGGGTTTGGCCAAGCTTTTGATATTGTGTTTTGCAACACAAACCTGCACTCCTGAACAACAAGGTTTCCCAATGCAGGGAGTGGCCTCCTCTTAAACTTTGTCAGCTGCCTATCTCCAAAAATACAAGTTGACTCATACACTTGAGATTGTCCCCTTCAATTTTAGACTCTTAAACCAAAAAGCAACCAACCTTCCCTGTACCTCATCAGACATCTCAGTAGATAACAACAAATGGTGAACTTCTATTGAGATAAACAACAGTATCTTCACAGTACTACCTCCGTCTGTGTTCATTTCTTCACATTATAATGTGACTCTCATTGGAAGATGCTAACTTGATAGCACAAAAAAGCTCCAGCTGTCTTGTCTGTACAACTTGTACAGAAGTGACAGTAGCTTTTTAAACTGCCTATGCCACTTCAATAACACTCCTTTCTGGAGCGCAATGCTCACACGCATAGGAGAGAAAGAATTGTCTTTCCATGCTAACTGCTATATAAGCGCCTCCTGAGAGGGCCACAAGGGGCATGAACAGGCATTTTTAGAAATTCAACCCTGATAAAAGTCTTTATAATCTCTCCTTAATAAGGAGGTGTTTACACCTCATTGGAGGAAACTGAGACAAAAGTTGTTTGTTTTGTTTTTTAAACATGGTTATTTCTGTCAGACAACAGACAAGGAACCACAAATTTTCAACTGTATGGATTTTGAATGTGCCCAAGTGACTGAGCTAGCTCTGTAATACAGCTCTTCTACTGTATATCTTAGATGACTAAGTTATGCCTTCTGGACCATCACAAGCAGGATTCAACTCTACTCTCAGTTTCTATCCAACTGTCCCGAATTTACAGCCCCTGAAAAATCATGTCATATTTTCAAAGCAAACAATATGCAGTTCCCTTTGTAGAGTTCTGCATAAAGACCATTTTATAAGTTTCCAGAGAACAAATAAAAAGACATCCCTGCCAAAAAAAACCCCACATTTTTTAAATTAACTGATGGAACTTGTTGTCAAGTATTCCCACTAAGGTAAAAGACCTTGACATGAGTCCAAAAAACACTTCACATTTAAGGGTTTAACTGCATCATCCAGAATTATACAGTGCAAAAACTGAGAGATCTAGAGGTGAAATTCTCCCTTTCCTCTGGGCTATAAATCCATCTCTAATAGCTGGAGATGAGGATTTTCCTTCGAGGAAAATCCTTGAATTCAACTTCACAATTGGCTGTTACCAGGGGTTTTTTTCCTTTTACTAATTTGAAACTGATGAACTTGATACTGGTTGACTTTCAGAGATCAACTATTTTCACTGGGTAAGCAATCTGGACAAGCACATTTATCTTCATTGGCAACAGATGTTCTAATGCTTTCACTTTACCTATGAAAAGATGACGAAGCAAAGACCTTAGCAGTTTCAAGAGCTGCTACAAAAGAACTCAAATTTATGATAAAGAGAAATCTGTTTAATGAACAGAATACTCAGAAAATCAAAAAGTTTCACTAACCTTCTACATTCATAGCTTCCCTCAGAAGCTGCAACTTCTTCTGCCTCTCTCTTATCCTGTCAAAGGCACTTGATATTGCTGCAGAAGTTGAGGTCTCGGGCACATGGCGTGTTTGGTCCAGTTTGTGTGGTCCGAAGACATCCAGCGCTATGCTCCCATCAGAGTATCTTGCTTCCTTGTTTCTGGTAGTAGTAGAAGTCCGTACTGTAAATGCTTCACACTGATGGTTGTGCCCGTGAGACCCTCCAGCATGGTCCTTCTCAGCTGCTTTCTCAGTTGTGCAAAGCAAATCTGTGGAGGAAGCCCATACTTTCCGCTTGGGAATGACATCTGTATGAAGATGACCTTTATTTTCAAACTCACTGGTTTTACATCTATGAGGACAGAAAACATCATCTTGTCCTGAGCTGTAATCTGCAGAAATGCCCTGGAAAAACTCATCCTCGCCTTGTGTTCCTCTAATGGACAGAAATCCCATAGACTTGCTAAGTCCTTTGTTAAGCATGGTCTGTTGAGAGAAGTGAGCTTTGTGTCCATCAGGTGCATCTATCACCGATGTTTTTCCTGGAATAAGGAGACATTTGATATATGTAATTTTGTACTTAATACACAAGAGTGTATTGTACTTGCAACACAAGTTAGTTACTGTTAAACTATATACTAAGCACACATTTTTGCCTTGGTTTTGCCATGTAAAACATTGAGATGGCTACTTAAAGGGCTGCCTCAGTCAACAAAGACAGAACTCCAACTACTTCATATCTGACAGGAATTTTATTTCTTTTATTGCTGAAGTGCTCAAGAAAAAAATATGCCCTACTATAATTCAGCATTAACATTTGAAAAAAATACTGTCACGTACATGCTGAAAGTTGTTTTCTCATTCGTTTTATTTTTAAAATAGTCTGGCCTATCACCAAAAATACTGTTTAATGAGCAATCTGAAATCAGCCATTCCTCCCACCTCTCACACCCAAAGACACCACCTACAATTTTTAATGACAAGTCCAGGTTTGTTCTACATATTTACAGATGCCCTGCAGTAGTGTCAGTAGTAAGAGAAGAATGACTGTGTAGTTAGGAATTTTAAAAGTCCTGGTCTTCCTTTAATGACTATTTTCGGTGATGCCAGTCTCTCCAGATAAAGAACACTTTACAACAAAACCAACAAAGCTTCTAAGATCAAAAGTGATTCTATGAGCCTGTACACTTCATGTTTCATTAATAAATGGACTACCCAATACTAACGAACACTCTCCTCCCTCTCCCTTATCGTGAAATTGCTTCCAGAATAAAATAAACTGTCAGAGGTGGAATGGTATCAATGAAATATGTGCTCTCTGAAGAATATCATATCATGGTCACCAAGAAGCTTTGATGATTATGTATGTCTCTGGCATAACATTTTCTCAAAGTATTAGCCTGATTTTACAAAACTAATTACAAAGATTGGTAAATACAATCAAATTTTTTGACAATGGCAGATGACCTACAAGTTTACCTTTCATGTTCTTAAGCCTTCCTGAGATCAGAGTAAAAGAATTATGACCATTATATGAGTAACATCCCAGAGAGAAATAGTATCGAAGACGACCCAACTACTACTTACTTTCTGCAAGCAAACTAAATTTTTTTAATGTTTCTGCTTTATTAAAGTTATGAAAATCCAAAGTCTATTGTAGATATCACACAGGCAGTAATCTACTCATAACTCCAACTGACCAAATACATTGGAAAAATTATTATGAAGTCTAGCCTTTCCAATCTGCAGCATATACACTGCATTAATATGTCAATCTCAACCTCATCATGATAACCCTGATGAGAAAACCCCACTAAAAATATTCTATGCTGGGTTGCCTAAGCCATGCCTGCTAACCCAGGTGGAGTCAATATGGCATGTGACGCCTTTCTTACAGCTAGTTCCCTCTATACTGTGATATTGCCATTATCTTTTAAGAAACAGCAGCCTTGAAAACATCCTCACAAAAAAAAGCAGTTGTGAGCTCAAAGTAAATTACTGCGCTGTATCTCCTACTCTCAAACATGGCTCTATAGTGCTGCCTGCTGCTCTTCCAAAGTCGATTGAACTCAACTGCCCCACTTCACTAACTGTAGTCAGAAATGCTTTTTAAGTTTACTGTCTTTACACCTTTCAACTCTGATATTCTACTTGAAGAGGGGCTTAGTTTTCAGTTTCAGTTTCTATTTCTGTGATATTAAACTAACAACAGGTGTTTAAAAAAAAAAGCAAGACTAAAGCCAAATGCGACCAAGAAGCCCTTACCAACACACAAATACATGATGGCAAAATGTTAGGGTTTGGATTATGTAAAAAGCGTCTTGTAAGAAATGACACAATTCTCACATGTTTCAGCCAAGAGAATAAAACGAAAACTTTTGCCCATGAGAATGAACTAATCTGAAAGCATCTGATGCATCATGTCCTATTTTACAAACACAGCTTTAATCGTAAACTCAGGTAAACATAGTTACATTTGCAGTCAGGTAAATCTTACACTATTATCTTATTCTCAAACTATACATCAGTCATAACGCTGGGGAATTACACATAATATTCACAGACATAAAAAAGCCTATTAAAAATAGCCAATCCATCTGAGGTTGCCACTATCTATCTAAAGCAGCAGGATGATATCCATTCTACAAACACATACTTCACATTCATGTACACGCATATCAAGGACAGATATTCCTAAACAGGATTTTAACTCAGTCATTTGTTAGAGAGATAAAAACCAAAATACTGCAGTATTTAATATGGTCACTGAAAAAGGAAATCAAGAAGAGCTCTGAGAATCCTCTCCAATAATGAGAGTTCCAAGATAATTTTAGGCAGAAAAAGCCAAAACAACCTCCTCTACATGCTGTTTTCACGTATTTTTTTAAATGTGTAAAATAGAACAAAAAACCCACCTCTTCAGCACTGAAAGTACTTAAATGTACAAGAGCTTACTGAACAAAACAATGGCAAACAAAGAAGAAAAACCAAGAAAAACAGCTGCAACTCAAATATACTACCAAGGCTGTAAATTCAGGATTAGTTGGTACATCATTGGTCATGACTCCAAAGAACACTCCTGGTTCAAAAGATCATTCAGGTCTCTGCACGTTGAAGCGTTATCTTGTTTCAGGATCACATCCAGTGAAAAGAGACACAATGTACTTTAAGTACCAGTGGGTATCCTCACCATAGCACACCTGAAGACATAAACATATCTGTTGTATGCTGGTGAGAACAGCAGTGAAAGAGCACAGCTGTCAGTGAAAAAGAGCATGAGAGGGGAAGAAGCATCCTTCTCACCAAAGCTGTAGTTTCCATGGATGTGTAGCATTCAGACTACATGTAACAGAAGCTGCTTCTAGTTCATGCAGAGGCTCAGAAGACACAAACTCCTTGCCTTGGCATGCAAGAGATGCTTTCTGTTCCCCAAGTCATCCACCCACCGTGGGCTTTCTCATGAGGAAAAGTGAATGCCATGAACGCTCTCATCAGTAGTGACTGGGAAAGTATTCATCGCTACAGCTTTGCCACTCATTCAGCTAACTGTGTGATGAGACGGGAGATGAGCTGTCCCATCAGGAAGCAGTGCAGGAGGCACTGCGCTTCCACACTGCTCTTCCACTCTGCCGAGTGTGTCTAAATTATATCCACATTGACATACACAGCCAACATGAGTTGTTAGCACAATACCAAAAGGAATCTAGAGCTGGTCTTAGTATTGTCTTGAGACTATAAAATTCTCTTGGACATCTTTCATCTTTCCTTTATTAATCTCCCCATTCCTACTTCTGCTTTTCACCAGTCTTGGCACTTCTTCCCACCTTTGCAAAATCCATCCCTTTCTACATAACGTCATTTCAACAAGCTGTCCCCAAACTGGCTCACAGTGTCATCATGAACTGTTTAAAGGATCATCCTCAGAGAAAGGTAGAGACTAGGGGGGCAAGGGGTGCACAGCCTGCTCAAGTTGGGCATCCTGAGAAACAAACCAAACCAATGTAGCAACACAGAACTTTCAGACCCATAGCTTCATCTCAGCCAAGAATGCATGCTGCTTTTGGCACCAGGGAGCAGAGGTCAACAATCAAGGGCAAGACTTCTCAGTACACAAGGAGCTCGTTTGCAAATACCAGTGAAAAAATTGCAACCAGCAATCAGTCCAGGCCAATTCTTCTATTTCTAGTAACTTAAATCTGTCCTCATTCCTCCTTACTTTTTTAAAGTACTATTATAGACTTTTTAAGTCACAAAATCAACTGTTAAGGTATTTTCATTTTTTTCCCCTGGACTTCCTCAACACACTACCTCAGCATTATATAGATCAAGGGTCTTAAATGACTCCAGTAAGTCTCTTTCAGCACAAGGCCCATATGTCTAGCTTTCAGCTAACAGTACACTTCCAGAATAGAGAATACTGGAATCCTATACCCTTCTTTAATACATGTATTCTCAGTTGAATGGCAGACAAAAGTCAAAGTTCATTAAGCCAATATGTAATTTATCCATCAATTTTTCCCCCCAGCTTTTTTGATGACATACGTGGGGAAAATGAAGGGAAGAACTACCAGTAAAAAATTATATATAAAGAACCAACTAATGATCAAAAGGAACATGACTGCATAATGGAACTTTTACATCTTTAAATTATAATGGATGGAGAGACTCATGTTATAACCTTCCTTTAAAAAAATGGCTTGTATTTGTAATGGAAACTCTGGAGACCTATCCAAAGTATGCTGTCTCCACTAAAGACATTAAGTACCTCACCTGAGACCACACCACACAGAGCTACTCCATGCTTCAGTTACCCAAGAGTATAACCAGACAAAGAATTGCGTCCCTACTTGTCCGTGACGGTGACAGGACAACTGGTGATAGGACAAGCCATTAGCAATTAAGATACTACAGCATGTAAGTAACTTCAAAAGGCTTGCTCTCCCCTTCCCCAATTACTTCTCTGCTGAACTAAACTCTTCTTCATGCTCATCTGAATAGTATCAGGGTTCTTGATTTCGCGTGTTGCCCTTGGGTGTTTATTCTCTACTTGATGTTACATTAGTGCAATTATTTATAATGACCGTAAATAATTCAAATGCAATTACAGTAATTGCATGATTCCAAAGTATAATATATAGCAAGGGAATATGTACAATAAAAATAACTATTAATCACCAAGAGTTCAGAATGAAATTCCCTTGTGGTGCTAAAATGAAAATCTAGTTTTCCACACACTTTAAACTGGCAGATATTACATTTGCTAAACAACCACGGATCTGCTCCCTTCTTCCTTTAGTGTCTTCAGTTACAAATGCAACTACACCCCCCGTCCCCCCTCTTGACACCACTGTCATTCACAAATCACCTTTTACTCACACTGACCATTGTTGAAAATGTAGTTGATTTTCCTCTGAAGCAAGAGAGTTGTGATCTGGTCCTAACTAAATTCAGTCTGTCTGCAATTACCTGTGTACCAACTTGATCATACAGGCAATAAACCAAATATTATGTAAGTGCAAACACAGTGCCATCACATATTGTACCTGTTCTTACTGAATAAACTCAAGTTTCTTTAAAGTCTTTCTGGTTGCCCTCTTCTTTTGTTTGCACAAAACAGAATACCTTTTCAGCTCCATTTTAGCAAAGCTTACGGATATATACACATAGACATGGAAGAGAGGGTGGGGAAGGGACAAGGGCTGGAGGTGACAGAGATTGCCCACATGTGCATGAAAACACACAGAATCATTGCCAGGCTGGAAGGTCTGAAAAGAGGAAATTATTATACAGGAGTTTAAAAAACATCTCCCACACCATCTTTGCACAGGAAACAGAACAACAAAAAAATCCTTATCCCAAGACAATGCAGTTAGTTTCTCAAATATGAGCGGGTAGCTGATGGAGGCGTTGGGTTTGCAATCCCTTTGGGGCAGGCTGAGTGCCAAACAGAAGACAGAGCCAGATGTGGCCTGTGGGTTGACTGCTAGGAATGGCACCTCCTCCTTTCTTTTGCTTTTTTAAATTGTTGAGAAAATCCAAGCTTCAGACAGAAGCACTCTTAAAACAATGCATTCTTTGTGAAGGAAGAAATGAGCTGGACACAAGGACCATTGAAAGCACTGTAAGTAATGGCCAAGCTATAAATCCTGTAGAAAAATTTGCATTCTGCTTTGGACTGACATGGCTGCTCTATCAAAAAAAACAAATAGCTCCAGAAACCAGGCATCTTGTTCAGAAGAGCCAAGTAACACTTTGTAAATGCAACATTTTACCTCTTCCCTTCCTCAGCACCTCTGCAGAAAAGACACCTGCACTATTCTTTCTCACTCAGGTTTATGGGCCAAGTTTGTTTTTGGTACATTTCTCAACCAAGTAGGCAAAAGGGCCCTCCAGCTATTCCATTCCTGGATTTCTACCCCAGGAGAAGCTCAGCGATACAGCTGCTTTTCTGCACAGAAAAATATCTGGTTTGGTTTTTGTGTCCGTTCTCGTTTTGTTTTTTTGAGTTTGTCCTCAGCACCACTGTGACAGCAGTTCCAGTACTGCCAGGCTGGAAGCTCAGTAAAGCAGTAGCAACTACATTTAAAATTAAAAGATCTCTACCAATACCAACCACTAGTACTGCTAGATGCAAAAAGAAACAATTATTGGAAGAACAGAAGCATGGTTTCTGGAGTATGAAATAATAATTTTTTCTTTTTAAACCAAAAAATCTTCATCTGGCTTCCATTTAGTTTTGCTGA
Organism: Phaethon lepturus; assembly: GCF_000687285.1. Taxonomy (NCBI): domain Eukaryota; kingdom Metazoa; phylum Chordata; class Aves; order Phaethontiformes; family Phaethontidae; genus Phaethon; species Phaethon lepturus. Next base: position 89,798 of record NW_010519779.1, read on the forward strand.
ACTCTGGAAATTACTCTCCACCTACTCAGTTCTTTTTTTTTCCTAGTACTGAGGAGACAGGGGAAAAAAAAGGAAAAAAGATTACATTTCCAGATGAGAGATTTTCAAGCCATTGGAATTAAGTTTGTGCTGTATTTTTTGATAAGTTAAATCTGTGTGCTTGGATTTAGCAAGAAAACAAGTAAGCTGTTTCAATTCACATTTGGAGGTCACTGCTATAAACCATTTCTTTATAGACTAAAAGCTGCATTTTCACCCAGGAACTAAAACAATCCACAACCAATTTCCCTGGATCAAAAGAAAAAAGGTACATTTTCTTCTATCTGAGAGTTTTTGCTGGGCATGCACATTAGTAATTGATAATCCAGAGAATAGTAAATAATGCTAGCATTTCTTGTTAAAATTAAAAGCATCTTCACCTAGCCTTGGAATCTTTTATTCGGTTTACAACACCTACCTCACAGAGCATATAGTCTAATTAAACAGGGAGTTCATCTAAAATTTTGTTCAGTATTTCCCATTATTTCCTGTTATGTACAGTTAAGGTGAACCTTAATGATCTTTTAAATTCATTCCAAGCCTTTTTTCTTGTAGCTCATATTCTTTTGGCAGTGACAAAGGTCAGAATTTTGCAGGATACAACTGTAGTATTGCAACATACACGATTAACTCATGACAGTCTACCATATTGCACAAGTCAAGTTAAAATCACAGACCCTCAAGGAAGGAAAGCAAAGCCAGGACATCTGTTAACCAAATCTCTTTAAAAGATGAAATATTTCTGCAAAGGTCTGTCTTTGGTGTTCACAGATCATCAATATAAGCTGGAACTTCATAAACACACACACAAGGTGCAGGATTTCAATTACTAGAAGGCTGGGAAGCAGGCTGGCAGGCATGTAAAAGTTACGGAGATTTCAACTGGGCTTTCAATAGACTATGCATCCTTTCGAAGGATGAGTGCCATAGTTTGCGGTGGAGTGTAACATGGCGAATTAATTCTTGCTTTACGTTTGGAAGAGTTTGACAGTTGCTTAATCTTTTGTCACACCAGGAGACTTTTACCAAGCAACTCCCACAAATACTTCTTGAAGTGAATCTTAAGATCTAAAGTGTTTTGAGTACAAAACTTAAATCACACTCATTGGTTCAGATAACTCACAGCAGGTTTTATCACTTGGCACTGCTGGCTAAGTCAGTTCCTAAATACCGTGTTCCAAGTATAACTTGACTAAAAGCAAACATTCTGTAATATTAATTTAGAATAAACTACTTCTGCAGTCAGCCCTGCCATAAAGCTCATGCACCAAGATGGCCACAGAAACTGAGTCATGAAAGAGACAAAAAATAAATTTAATTGGGGAGAATACTAATGTGAAGCTATTTATCAATTTAACAATTATTTTCAAGACATAAAGGTGGAAACGAATAGCTGAAAATATCCAACCTTGGTACATAAGGAGAGCAAAATATCCAATTTAAACACATGAAGTAGAAAAATACTTCAAAACATTTGTCTTAAGCCAACAATAAAGCCCCAGCAATTATGATTTTGTATGACCATGGTATGGAAAACTGATCTTAACTTAATGACTTTCAAAGACTTAAAGCAAAAAGCTTAGCATTTTTCAAAGACTGCACGTATGTAACGTATTAGTTGGCTACTCTCCAACTAGGAGCACATCCCTCTTGCTGAAATATTTCTACATTCATGAACTTAACATGATCTATCACCTATCTTATGTTAGATATTCATAGTAACATTCTGATACTCTTTCATAATAAACGGCTTAGCTATACGCTGCTTTTTTCTCCATATGACAGCTATTCTATTCATTGAAAAGTCTCTTTAAGATTTTCACAATGACCCAACAGACCTTCACCTCAGTGAGTATTAGACAAGTCTTCTGTCCTCTCCAGGAAAGACTTCCACTATCCGTATTTACTTCCTTAAATATGCTGGTAAAATGAAACACATCCTTATGTGTGGCTGCCCACCCCTGCTCCAATCATCACAGTGCTAAACTGGACCCAAAATGTCTTCTCAGATGAAGTTAAACCCAAACACTTAGATAAGATGATTGACATAATTTCTAACTTATTAGAAAGACAGTTTACTCAGAATCATAATCCTGCCTGGTAGCTGGATGCTTAGAAAGCAAACCCTCCTAAGTGTTTGCTGTTTTGCAATTGAAATGAGGCACGTATTTCAACCACACACAGCAGCAGAATAGTACAGTGTCAACAGAGGAAAAAAGGACTCTGCTTTTCTGATTTGTTTTTTTGTTTCTTTTTTTCTTTTACCATTACTATTTTTCTTAAGCCCTGACCTGGCTTTCTACCTGTGGCTCCTCATTCTATGAGATTATCATCAGTATAATCAGTACTACATTCCACAGCTCACTTTTCCAGGAATCTAAAAGCTGTGCCCCAAGGGCATCAGCAAAGTCCCTCCCATTGTAAGAGAAGATCAGGTTCAAGACCACCTGAGCAACCTGAACATCTGTAAGTATATGGGACCTGACGATATGCATGCCAGAGTCCTGAGGGAATTGGCTGACAGACTTGACAAGCCACTCTCCATGATATTTGCAAAGTCATGGCAGTCAGATGAAGACCCTAGAGACTGGAAAAGGGAAACATTGTACCCAATGGATGGTCGTATCCAGAGGGTAGTGGTCAATGGCTCAACATGCAGATGGAGATAACATTGTCAAAGTGTTGTGTCCCTCAGGGGTGCGTGTTGGGACCAGTACTGTTTAACATCTTTGTCAGAGACATGGACAGCGGGGTAGGGTGCACCCTCAGCATGTTTGCAGATGACACCAAGCTGAGTGGTGCAGTTGACGTGCCTGAGGGACGGCATGGGGAGGGACCTGAACAAGCTCGAGGAGTGGGCCAATGTGAACTTCATGAGGCTCAAAAAGGCCAAGTGCAGGGTCCTGCACCTGGGTCAAGGCAATCCCCGGTTATCAGTAAAGGCTGGAGGATGAAGGGATTGAGAGCAGCCCTGCCGAGAAGGATTTGGGGGTCCTGGTGGATGGAAAGCTGGACATGAACCAACAATGTGCACTCGCAGCCCAGAAGGCCAACTGTATCCTGGGCTGCAGCCAAAGCAGTGTAGCCAGCAGGTGGAGGGAGGGGATTCTGCCCCTCCACTCTGCTCTGGTGAGACCCCACCTGGAGTCCTGCGTCCAGCTCTGGAGCCCTCAGCACAGGAAAGACATGGACCTGTTGATGCGGGTCCAGAGGAGGGCCACAAAAATGATCAGAGGGATGGAACACCTCTCCTGTGAGGACAAGCTGAGAGAGTTGGGGTTGTTCACAGCCTGGAGAAGAGAAGGCTCCAGGGAGACCTTATTGCAGCCTTCCAGTACTTAAGGGGGCTTACAAGAAAGACAGGGACAGACTTCTTAGCAGGGCCTGTAGCAACAGGAGACGGGGTAATGGTTTTAAAAAAAAAGAGGGCAGATTCAGACTAGATATAAGGAAGAAATTTTTCACAATGATTGTGGTGAAACCCTAGCACAGGTTGCCCAGAGAGGTGGTAGATGCCCCATCCCTGGAAACATTCGAGGTCAGGTTGGACGGGGCTCTGAGCAACCCGATCTAGTTGAAGATGTCCCTGCTCACTGCAGGGGAGTTGGACTAGATGAACTCTAAAGGTCCCTTCCAACCCAAAGATTCTATGATTCTATGATCTGTGCTGTTATTCACAGAATTTGCACCAGCAAACCAGCATATCATTACAGAAAAAGAAATAACCAAGCATTAAATTGCCCTGAATGAAACGTGAGCCGTCTCTCATTAATATCAGACACCCATTTCACTGGGTCCTTATTAATGTTCAAATATACAAATCACTATACATGCCAAGTGGAACTGAGAAGAGATAGAGCCAGTTTGGGGTGGGGGGGTGGGTTGCTTTGTTCTGTTTTGTATTTTACTGATACTCTATATTCCCTGAGGTCTCAGTGAAGCAGAGATCAAGGACTGTATCTAATATTGAAATACAGAGAAGTAAGGTGGTACTATTAAGATATACCACGAAATGGGACTGATAATGGAAGTAGAATTGGGAAAGCTTTTGGGGAAGCTAAGAGGCTTGTAAACCCTCTGGGGAAAAGGAGAAAAAATAATGAGAGTTCCACAAGTAATGAAGGCGATACAGAAATTGGAACAGGTTCAGTGAAAGCAGGGCAGGCAGAACGTAAAAAAATAAAGGAATGATTGACTTCAATTTATCTCCTTTGCTGAAAATACTCAAATAATGGAAAACATGAAAAAAATTTTCTACTTCTAGGGATAGAGGGAAGAAAAAAGAGTAACACCTAAATATCATAAAGCCGACACAGTAACTGAAGAACATTTCTGCTGGTTGATAGTTCATCTTGACAAAATAGGAAAAAAATCAAGTATTCAAGAACGTCTCATTAATGACTTGTACCTTCAGGACCTGGCTTGGAGTGGTGCAGACAAAATAATGTTTACACAAGAATGGTGATGCACAAACATTCATTCCCTGTGGTGCCACACATTATTTGTAATACTCTACATATGCATGCACTTTCAGTCAACTTCAGAGAAACAGGGGTTAGAGGATGGGGGCTATTCAGCCAACTTTATAGTCTGGGGATTATCAAGTTCACACATTTCACAAGTATTATTTGAGTAAAGATTATATTTAATTAGATCTCTTCAGACAATGTGATGTTCCCTAAAAGGAGAAACCTTGCAAGAAGTGATTTTGACTGAAAACCCTGTGTTGAATTTATTGGTCAATAGCGGCTGAGCCAAGTGGACTCCTCAATGCCACAGAGCCCTTAACTCTGGTTGTTCTTCCCCGATCCAGTGATTTCACAAGTGCACAAACTGCAAGGAAACTGTTCTGCTCAGCACCCTGGAAGTCCCGAGCAGAGCCAGAAGGCAAGTGAGCAAACAGGAGCAAGACAAACATTCACCTCCAAGGCCCTTCAGAGACTCAGACACTGCATCCTAACTGAATTTTCAGTAATATAAAAAGCAATGCCTCTTAACCATCTCATAAGCAAAGTCATATGTACTAAGAGATTCAAAAAAGCAAGGACAATAGGAAAAAATATTTGATCCATGACATTTTTTCAAGTCAGAGGATACACTAGAAAACCAGCAATTTTAGATCATCTAATCTATATCTCTTAAGTTAAAGGCATAGTCTTCAGAGAAAGTTTCCAACATTACAGGGATGTTATTCACCCTAGTACTGAGCCAGAAAGCCATGGAGATTATGTCTGGAGTTACTACACCAATCTCTAAAATTTTGTAGAACCTAAACAAAAAGTTTTTTTTGTTTTTTTTTAAGATATACTTAAGACTTTGAGGACAAGCATTACTTCTGGGGAGAAAAAAAATCTGCTAAAAAGTTTCAACAAAGTTGTAAGTAGAAAAACAAATGAACAAAAAACCCCCTCAAATCATACAAGTGTTTAAAAAAGTTAGGATTTTCTAAGAAAATGAAAAGCAAACCAGCAAAAAATTGTTGAGTTGTATTAGTGAAAACTAAACTAGAAAAAGCAAAGAAAAGAATAATCAGGGTTGCTAATGCAGCGAGAACAGAATTAAGACAACCTTGCTATATCTCCAAAACTTAACAAATATTCTGACCATTATCAAAACATGCAGTTTATGATGATCATCAGATAAAAAGCAGAACAGATGATGGAAAGAGGGTATGGAAATGAGAAAGCTCGAGGTAGTAGCCAAGTGGCAGTGTGCTCAAATAAAGTTCTTAAAAAAAAAAAAAAGGTGAGGAATATTGAATAGGTTTGTACTGGCAAAGAACAAAGGTGTGTAAAGAAACTGAATACAACACATTGGAAATTGGGAAGAACAGGGTTAAATAAACTAACAATTCAACAATCAGGACAATAAAGTTCTGGCACAACCCTTATAAAATTGATGGGAACCAGGGAAAGAATTAATTTTAAGAAAGAGCTTAATAAGTTAAAAGAAAAAAAGGCATTACATGGTTTTCAAATCCAGTCAACTAGTTTGATCTAGTCGCAAACCCTGTATTCCTACAGATCTTCCTATTACTACACAAATATTCTGGAAAAGACGACGAGAAAAAAGCCAGTAAGAAAACAAAGCCCCTGAGAAAGCGGTCAAAACAGTGCATTTGTGCCAGAAAACGAAGAGACAGCTTGTACCAGAAACTGTTCCTAAACACAGTGCTGTACTGTGGAAGGGCTGGCAACCACTGACATAAGGTTTTTATATCAAAAAGTAGCCTAATCTAGGACTCATCTGAAAAGAATCAATAGAGGAAGACCACTAATGCCTTGCCAGACTCGTGTCTCAAAATTCTTGCAGTTTCTTTTACCACTGACAACTCCATGGATTATTTTGGTTGCTTCATACAAAACTAAAAACCAGAGAAGCAACTCCAGTACATCAGCAACATTACTTTGTTCCAAGTTTACTGCTGGTAAATAGGCAGAGAGATAATGTGAGGTGGATGAAAACCCTGTGTTGCTAACACTTGTGGTGTTGAGTATTTGTGGGTGATGTCGCACTGAGATACTCCATTTACAGATGAATGTTTTAAGGCAATAATGGTCTCATCTGATTATCACATCTCACTGCCTGCATCACAATGACTTAGAGTGGTCCAAGCTGATGCCTTATAACTCCTACACAGCCCCACAATTCCTCCAGAAAGATACGAGACCAGTCTTTCGGCAGAATATATCCACTTCTCTGAGAAGCCTAGCACAGAGCTGATGCTGCCACTGACCTGAAACGAGGTCATGACATCTAATGAAGTCATGGCCAGCATCAGCTGTCAACCTACATCACTTTATCCTTTTTCCTCCACAGTGGCAACAGCAACAGTTTGCCTCCAAAACAGCCCGTCTCATCCCTGCCCCTCCCAGTTTCATCCTCGCTTCCCTGAAGTAACAGTACAACCCTACCTGGCCTCCATGTCCACCTCACACTGTTAAAGCACAGCAGAGCTGTGACAGAACATATAATACCTCTCCTGAGGGAAAAAAGAGGAGGCAGAAAAAACCTTTGTGTGCAGAGAGGAAGAGTCCAGGGCTGCCTAGGAAGCAGGTAAAGAGGCTGTGTGCAACTAGAGCTATGAAGCAAAAGCAGAGTCCACCAGAAAGAAGGAACTAAGAAAAGCTGCTTCCTGGTCCTCTAGCTGACCTGTCTCAGCTGAAGATTCCCCTTCTCCAGAAACAAAACTTTTGGCTGAGAACCTTTAAAACCTGTTCCTACCATCAGAACTGAACTGGAAAAAGGCATGCATTTGCTTGAAACAATTATTCTCATGTCACTATCACCAAAACTTACCTATGCACTGAACCATCAGAGTTCTGTGAATGTCAGCAAGTCCTCCACTATTCAATTTCTGTGGACACAAAGTCTACCCAAACTTGGTCTTCCACAGGACTGTTATTTATTGCCATAACCCTTACTGCAATGAAGCACTTACCTATGGGAAGTCCTTTTCCCCTCAGCCTCTCCCGAATAGCCTGGCTCCTGTCTGGCTGCAATTTTCTATCTCCATTGCAAGAAAGTTGATCCACCTGCAAAACAGGCAGTAACGCAGAAGTCAAATATTGAAAGAGCTCACATTAGTATAAAACAAGTGTCCATTATGGAAATGCACAATGTAAGTCAGTGCCAAACAGTTAAGTTTAAGTTCAGAGTGGAAGTTTAAACTTTTTTCATAAAAACCACATTCATCAGTGAGAACATCGCCTAGAATTATCTATATTTGAATAATCTGTTCGTTACTTTTACTACACATTTGGTCTACTTTTTCCCACTATGTGTAAATTAAGTTCATAAACATGTAGCTTAAATACATTCCACTGATACAGCAAACTGAAGAGACAGCAACACTCAAAAACCATGTCCCATGGTTGCAACATGACTGGAACTTGTGATTGGCCCTGATGAGTCTTCTGTGTAACAGGAAGAACAGTCTTGTACCTGATAGTACAAGTACCTGATTGTTTTAGGCTGATACCTCACATAAGTTATTACAAATGTAAAATCTCATGCATTTTTGAGAAGTCTCTTCTTTAGCACCTCAGGTACATTCCTTTTGTTTATCAGGTTTAACTACTCTCATTAACTTGTAAATTTTTTTTTTTAAAATCACTACTTCCCTAAAAAAAATAAAATTATTTCACATGTACATGCAAAGAAGAGCTTATTTGTTACAACAAAGAATCTTTAATGAGATCTTTTGATACAGTGGGAATCAGCATAACTTGGACAGGGGCTTAGCTAGGAGGTGAGAAGGAGAAATCAAGCAGCCTTCTATCCATCACAGTTACAATTCAACTCAATTAACATTAAACAAATTTAATGAGTCTTGTGCCGTATTGCCCTTTACAAAGCATATTAACATGGAAAGTGAAAACATTAAAACAGGACCTCTCAGCTGTGCTTCATAGACCACCAAATGACCAGTCACTGAGCTGAGACATCTCTAGCCTTTGATAAGGCCAATCAAGATTGGAGGCATGTTGATCTTGGAATAGCAAGTTGTAATATGGTTCCGAAAAAAAATCAATTTTATATGCTTTTCTTATTAACTTAAAAATTCCAGCACACATACAGAGCACTAAACATTAAAAACAGCAGGGATGGCTAGCTAAGGTGCACAAAAAGACAGCAGCACAGCTACATCGTTGTTGTTCTGTCAACACTCAGTTCTATTCAGCTATTTTGTTCTTGTCTTCTTGCAAAGCCAATGCAGTAACACACTATGAACTAGGTTAAAAAGGTTACTGGCAGATGAAATCTAGAAGTTTTGCTAAACTTCAGCACCGGCTAACTGCCAGTAGTCCTGCTCCTTCGTTATCAACATGGTATAGGAGACGGGAACACACTTGCTGGATTCCGGTCTCCACTGGATTTCAGTACATGCATTTAGGACCACTATTGCAGTCTTTGGCACACCGGTGTAGATTAGTCTGTGATACTAACTTCAGACTTCCTCCGAAAGCCTGCTGACAAGAACAAGATGAGGAAAAGCAGAACATTTGTTAAGCAGAAAGGGCCATTAAGAACTTGGAGACTAATGACTCGCTCCCCACAGTGGCAGTTTCTATAGCTCATAGCACAATTTAAGGTTTGGTTCTTTATTTTAATAGCTTCACTGATTAAGGCCCTGTAGGCCTTTATTTCATTGAATCACAAACTAGCTCCACTCAGCATCTACACAAGACTTCAGACATTACAGCGAGGGGCACCAGACTGACCGACATAACCTCATAGACTAGACAATGCTTTGTGGAGCTCACGCTCAGCACTATTTCTGGAGGCCTGTTATAATCAGCTGCTGCCAAATATTAGACAAATGCTAGGACCTCTGACCTCATGCAAGTGTTTCCAAACCAGACTGGGGAAGAAACTATCTAACAACTAGATCACAATAGATTTTTTTTAAAAAGGAAGCATTATCAAGTCAAACATTTTTCTTCCAATTATAGTGCTGTGTCTCCAGACACTCCTATGAGATAAAAGGGAAAAAAAAAAAAAGGAGATCCAATGATATAAAACTGGATAAAATTCAGGACCACCTGTGATATCATTATATAATAATGTGATATCATTCCAGCAATAATAAACCGCTCAGCAGTTGTTATAATCATAACAGAACACATGGAAAGAAAGTATTGGCCAAAGAACAATCTAACAATATTGACAATTTACGGCCTTCTTTTCCACTCAGCCTTGAAATTCTTTAACTATTCTGAAGTTATGTTGTAATGGTTTAGGTGAAGGGAGAGGCTGCCTGTCAGGAATAGTAACTTTGCAATATGAGTTCATGTAGTTTCTTTCACTTCTGCAAACAGTTTAATGCATTTGTCATCATTAGACAATAATGTCCTCTTACAATTACCATATCCAAGAGCTGAGCAAAAGTGCAAGAGAACTGGCACACTGCCTAAGTCCCTCTTCCTGTTAATAAACAACTCTCCAAAAATCAAACGTAACTTTAAAAAAGAAAATTCACAGCAATCATTTTTGAAGCATTTCAAGTAGCAACAAGTCTAAGGCTTGCCCCAGAGTTCATCTTTTTTGTTCTCCTGTTTTTCCCTACTTTTCTTTCAATAAAGACAAACAGCTCACAAAATTACCTTCCTCAGAAACAGTAGTCGTGAATGCATATTCCAGGAGGAGTTGTCAAATGCACAAACTGGTACAAGGAGAGAAGCAATGCTCTCATTTCATCACTCCCCCTTGTCAAAATCGCAACATAGTAGAACAAGAGGAAAAATGACTGCAGAGTGATTCTGAATTATCACCTTTGCTCTCTTCCTGCACAACTCTATTACTCCTCAAATGTTGACACAGACTTACCCCAGACAGGCTTCCCAGAACCAGTCTGACCAACTGCTTCACATATGAAAAAGAAGGGGCACAGTTACTATTCCTTATGTGGGCACTGCAAGCATCCAGAACAGTCCGTACAGATACACGTGCATAAATGACATCTTCGCACATGCCAAGGAGTATGCTGTTGAGATGATCTCCGAGTTTGATAGGCTAGTGGCAAACAAAAACAAGAGGAATAGGAGAAGCAGTTTTAATGACGACTTGTGGTACACACAGAAACAAAAGGCATTCAACACAGTAAAATTCACCAGACTTATTGCCTACATTATCTGAGTGCCAATTTGAAAGTCACCGCCTAGGTGGTGAAACAAAATAGTGGTTGTAGATCAGGGCACAGGCATTCAGCATCTAGATTCGATTCCTACTCTACAATCTGGTTCAAACAAGCATCCTGATCTGTAAGGTCAGGACACCAATGCTTTCCTGTTTCAAGGGCCTAATGACTAGTGAAATGCTTCAGAGGAAATTTTCTTTGTTAATTTTGAACATTCTGCCAGTCACAAGCATAAAATTCAATCTTCATTACAATCATTTTGTAACCCTCTGTCTGCTACACTCATTTTCTACAGTTCCTCACCTCACCAATATTTTGCAGCAGCTGTGTTAGCACTTCCAAGGTCCAATCGGACATCAACCAATATCAACAAAAAAGTAAGGAACAAAATAGCAAAGCTACTGGTTAAGGAAGCAGAGCATCATAGCTGCAGGACAACACACATATGGTTAAGAACAATCTAGGTTTAATTCTCCACTACCCGTTCAGTTAATCCAGCACGCTGTATGCGGAATATCACTCCTCAGGGTATGCTATAGTCAGCGATAACACTTGTTCTCAGATGCTGAAGGCACTTGGGACTTGAGCTTTCTGATCCACAACTCTCCCAAAGTGGGTGGTTACCCACAAAGTACAAGCATTGTTGTGCTTTTTGCATCACAGAGCACTTCAAACCATCACAATCTTCCAATCTTCCCTGCCTTAGTACTCTTAAACTGTACCATAAAAAAAAGTATTTGGGACCACCCTGATTTAATTAACATAGGCTTTTCCCATCTAACTGTTTAGCACTTCTAACTAATCATAAAAATTACTCTTGTATTCAGCCACTCCCAGCAGAGAAGCAGCTCATCAACCAACATAGGCAGGCAAATGCGGGGAAGGAACTGCACATGCAAATTAACACTTAAAAGTAATGCCATACACAGACTGTCCTTTTGCCTCCACTAACTAACAGGGCAGAGACACCACATGAGAACATTCCAAAGGTTAATTCTAGACTTCTGCTCCCATGTTCTTTCCAGGCATACCTCACCACACTGTCTTTAGAAAAATACTGTTACATCAAAAGGTAGAGCCCTCCTTCCCACTTCAACACTGCAAAACTATTGCTACAGTCTAATACCAAAGGAAGAACCAAAGAAAAAGGGGACTAAAATTCATGCCTACTTTATGCTCAACACCTACCTCTACCTACCTTAAGTAACTCTCCCCCTACTGCTGAATACTGTTCCTTTCATCTCCTACAAGACAGGAGAGCAAAGAAAGGGGATAGCTGTTTAAGAAAATACTGGGGCTTTTGGGACAGGCACAGTAGGCATTACAAATAAGTATCCCTAAAAAAAGTCATAGCTTCAAACATTCAGGCAGCTACTTCAAATCAGTACAACTGAGAACCCAGCTACCACTCTATTAAAGAAAATATTAGGAACTGAACACTTAAATTGCAAAAGAGCCTTTCAAAATTTTCTTAGACATAACACCAACCAGGAGGACTGAACCGAAATATGAAACAGAAATAGCTTATCTCGTGTAGCTGCACAATGCTCTGCCAAATCCTGCAACTGCAAGTACATAATTAAATGGTTTTTTGGGTGCATTTCATCTTATTTTCACTCTTTTCGATACCAACTTCTGAAGGTTTAATTGGGGGTGGGGAAGGAGCACCCAGGAAGATGATGAATCACATCATCAGTCAGTTTTGAAAAGACAGTCTAGGAGTTCTGCTGGGTGTGTGAAATAACCCCATTAAGCAATAACACTCACCTCTAAGCAGTCTGCAACTGGGTTGGCATTGACTGACAAGTCAATAGCAAGAGTCTACTCCCTCCTCCAAACAATTCATACCCTTCCTTGACCATTGTGTAATGCAAGTATCTGCATGTGCCAAGTCCAGACTCATAGAAGTTATGGCAGCATAGAGAACAAGTTGCTTTATTATGATTAAAGCAACAAGGTTATTTAAATATTTGTTTTTATATAGGCTTAAATCAAAACAAATAATTTTCTCCTTTGTCAGCACCTTAAACTGTTGTCTTTCAGCCTCTGACACTACAGGATAGACTAGCCCAGATATCTCTTCAGGGAAACTAAAAGAAATGTAGTATCAGCACCTTCTTTCTGCAAGACAATACCACCACCCTCACAGGCTCCACAGGAAAAAGCTCCAAGTACAGGAAAGAAATCTTACTCTTCAGTGTCTCATTACGATAACCCTGCCATGCTAACTCAAATGAAGATTCAGTCAAATGATCAAGTCTGAAGTTGCAGTATTAAACAAGATCAAATATAAACTTACCTGACTTTGAGGAACTTCATGGTCAGCTCCCCAAAAGAGTGCCATACCAAGAGAATAAATATGGACCTGTCATAAGACACAAGACATTTATCAACTCACTGAATAGGACTGGAAATGCAAAGCAGAACTTTAAAGTAGAGCAACTAACTTAACATCATTTTGCCTATATATATTCCTGGTATTTAAGCTCAGTTGTCTTTCAAATTGTTCTTCTTTGCTATGAGGGTCAGAGATGCAGTATGTTTCATAGCAGTAGGATTTGCTTCTAACCAGTGCCTCTGTCTTCCTCTCACATCAAAGCCAGAAGCACATGTAATCCATACAATCAATCTGGTGTGGGGTTACAGGCTGCATGGTTGTGATCAAGGATCCTTAAAACTTCAGTCTGAAGGTAAGGCAGATCTTAGCAGGACTGAAACAGTGGGCTACTACTGTCAAGAGATCCCTAAGATTGGGATCAAAGGAAAAAAAGGAATGAACGTCACAGTATCAATGTATAAAGCAGTCACCTTAATCTAGTATTGATATTTTAAGATACAAACACATTAATCATTACACATATAATGGTTAATATCAACGTTAATGATATTGACATATCTTTAATATATTAAGCCCATCAGGACAGGGAATAACACCTTTAAATACTGCAAAATTAAGAACACAAACACCTACTGCCCCTGTAGGTGACTGACAACAAAACAGGTTAGTAAGTGGGGTGAAAAAAGCCATTTTTCTGGACTGCGTAGCTAACATGCTCTAGTGATGGCTCTTTCTACCAAGTTATTGATAATATTTGTACTACAAGTTTATTTAATAAAGTGTGCAGGCAATGAACAACAAGTACAGGGACAGTGATAAAGTAAAAGCAATTCGCTTAAGTTAGCCTCTTTACTAACTAAAAGCAAAACATTTTAAGTCCTAGGTATATACATTGACAAGATCTGTCCAGACTCAGGTACTTCATATACAGATTTTAAAAACTTAGGTGTAAACTGAGTGTACAAAGGTAATGGATGAAATCAACAGAATGTATGAAATAATAAAATTAGTTTTATTCTTCCAATACTAAATACATAGAGTTGTTAAAAATCACTCAACTAGAACTGGCTTAAAGTTGTACAAGAGAGGAGTTTCTTAGCCTACTCAAGACAACAAAATATATTCTCAAAGATATTCTCAAAGACTGAGAAAAAGGATGACACATAAATGTTTTTCTTTTTAGACCAGATTGCTTGAAAGACATTATATCATACTGCCCTGGGCCAGGAATTAACCCCAAAACACAAGCATGATGTATTTTTAGACTTCTACTATAAAACAGAAAGAATTTTCCTTTTTATGTATTCAGAAGAGCAATACACAGCTTTGTGATAGAGTAAGGAAGTAATTACTAAATACACTTAGAAGCAACATGTTATTAAAATTATTCTCATAAACTCAACATGCTTTATTCATATAAAATGGAATTCAACGCACTCGGAGAAGCACTCCAATCCTAAACTGCCACTGAAATCTTGTGGGACGGTCTCTGTCTAGCACAGCGTATGAGTCAGCACAGGACAGAAAGGTTTCCATCAGTGTAAGGCAACGATATGCCAGACACTGCTGACGCATAGTTTCTCACTGGTACAGTTCAGTCCAGCTGACTGACAAACACTAAAGACAGAGGAACAGGGTCAGCTTGTGTGCATTCAGACACTGATTGTGGAAAAAGGATATTCAAGTAGAGAAAAACAGAGAAACAATGTTTTTCTTTGTGATAAAGCTGGAGCAGAACCACAGAGAATTTCTCTGCAGTCATGGTCAGAAGTAAAAATAAGGAGGCAAATTTTGTTGCCAGTGACATGTTCTGGTAGGACTGCAGCAGTGTTGTATATAGGTGCAGATGAAACACAGCTTTACACTAGATGCAAATATGTAGCCAGCACTGCATAACAAGGGCTCTCCAATCAGCCTCCTCTGCCAGAACAAAAGCACTGGCCAAAGTAAGGTGTCTCTGTTCCATGCAAAGACCAGAATAGAACAGAAGTCACAGACAAGCATCAAGGGTTCTCAGTTAATACCACTGGCCCATTCAGCCAGAAACATTGCCTTTCAAACACTGAGAAAATTTTCTCAGTATCTGGTTTACTACCCATTAGCCTTGCAACTGAAATACAAGAAAGTCTTCCTTACATATCCAGATATACACAGATATACAGAACGAGATGAATATACTTTCAGGGCACTTTTAAAAACAAAAAACAAGCAGCAACCAGCCACACAAACAAACAATTCAAACAAAAAAAGGCCCCCCAACTCCTTCCATCCCCCAAAAATGCAAGAACAGCACAAAAAAACCCCATTTACAGAGTCATAGAATAGTTCAGGTTGGAAGGGACCTTTAAAGGTCAGAGCCCCATCCAACCTCATCTCGAATGTTTCCAGGGATGGGACATCTACCACCTTTCTGGCCAACCTGGGCCAGGGTTTCACTACCCTCAATGTGAAAAATTTCTTCATTATATCTAGTCTGAATCTGCCCTCTTTTAGTTCAAAACCATTATCCCTTGCCCTGTTGCTACAGGCCCTGCTAAAAAGTCCTCCAGCCTGTGAACAATCACAACTCTCTCAGCCTGTCCTCACAGGAGAGGTGTTCCATCCCTCTGATCATTTTGGTGGCCCTCCTCTGGACCCGCATCAACAGGTCCATGTCTTTCCTGTGCTGAGGGTGCAGGGCTGGATGCAGGACTCCAGGTCGGGTCTCACCAGAGCAGAGTGGAGGGGCAGAATCCCCTCCCTCCACCTGCTGGCTACACTGCTTTGGATGCAGCCCAGGATATGGTTGGCCTTCTGGGCCATGAGCACACATTGCCAGCTCGTGTCCAGCTTTTCATCCACCAGTACCCCCAAGTCCTTCTTGGCAGGGCTACTCTCAATCCCTTCATCCTCCATCCTGTACTGATACCGGGGATTGCCTTGACCCAGGTGCAGGACCCTGCACTTGGCCTTTTTGAACCTCATGAAGTTCACATGGGCCCATTCCTCAAGCTTGTGCAGGTCCCTCTGGATGGCACCCTGAACCTCAGGCACGTCAACTGCACCACTCGTCTTTGTGTCATCTGCAAACTTGCTGAGGGTGCACTCTACCCTGCTGTCCGTGTCGTTGACAAAGATGATAAATAGTACTGGTCCCAACACGTACCCCTGAGGGACACCACTTCAACAATATTATTATTATTTATTTGACAATATTATTTCCATCTGGACATTGAGCCATTGACCACTACTCTCTGGATGCGACAATGGTCAGGCAGGACTTGCTCTTGGTGAAGCCATGCTGGCTGTCTCGAATCACCTCCCTGTCCTCCATGTGCCTTAGCATAGCTTCTGGGAGGATTTATTCCATGGTCGTCCCAGGCACAGTGGTGAGGCTGACAGGTCGGTAGTTCCCAGGGTCCTCCTTGCTACCCTTTTTAAAAATGGGTGCGTTATAAAAATTGTTAATTCTAATCAGAGTCATGGTCCTAAGTCTGTCAAGTGTTCAAGAAACACTTGAACAATGCTTTTAGCAATATGGTTCAATTTCTGGGTTGCCCTCTGCGGAGTCTGGAGTTGGACAATATGATCCTCACTGGTCCCTTTCAACTCAGGATATTCTATCATTCTGTGATTCTAAGCTTCGACATAACAGAAGGTATTTCCAAAACAGAGAAGTGCACCATCCTCAACAAAAATATTATTGTACTTACCATGCAACCAGACCTCTAAACTAAAACATGCTACCCTACTAATCTACCTAAAAATAGCTTTCAAAATAAAAGCTAGGGGGGGAAAAGGGGGGGGGGGGGGAATAACACACAACAACAGTA
>NW_010519779.1:106636-131048 GCF_000687285.1 Phaethon lepturus
TGAAGTCAATATATCAAGACAAAAAAAAAAAAAAAGAAATCCCACAAGTCTGTTTACAAGATCATCACTACTTGACTTTGTGAAGCATGACGTCAAGTTCCTCACATAGGAGAATTCCATCATGAAAATCAGACAAAAACCGTCTATTGAAAAATTGTGTTGTAAAAACCCAAGAATTTTGCTAATTTCAAATAATAAGTAGCTCATGCTTTTGTACAATACTACCTAATAAGCATTCATATTCAAAATACCCTTCTGTCTCTCCAGATGAAGTAACCTTTGATTTAGAGGCACATAACATGCAAGCATTTATTTAAAAATTCTAGTTAATTTTTGTGTTATGATACTTCTAATATTTTCCACAACATACAAATCAACATCAAATTAATTTCCAAATTAATCTTTCATTATTATTTTTAACACTTGGCTTACTCTATTTCTAATCAGCTTTCAGTTGCCTCAGACTTCTTTTGTATTCAGACTGACTAGGTGTCTTGGAATCAAAACGGTATTCATTGACTATCATTTTTTCTAATATTTACCCTTGAATACACTGTTACGTTGTCTTGGCAAGTAAAGTTGTAACTCAAGAGACAAATGCAACCCTATCACTGTCCATTACAAGGCCTTAAGAAACAAGACGTTTTTCTGCCTTCAGCAGCTTTCAGATATGGTCTGATTTCAGAAGAACAACGAAAAATGAAAATGCCAAAGTTTTCCAGTAAATTAATGCAGTGAACTACAGCAAGCTGTGACAGAACAAAAAAAAAAAAAAACTTTAAAAGTTACTGCAGTCACCATGTACAAAGCAAGACCTAAGAAACATGAAGTCAGTATATCAAGACAAATAACCAGTGTACCATCTAACACACAGTTTAATACAACCGTAAAGGGAAACAGTCAAAAGAAGGATGCAGATATAAGCTACTTATCAGCCCTACTAAACCTCAACTAATAAAGGCATAATAGGACAAAAGTTCTTGCACAAAGCTATGTTTCACGTAGCTTTCTCCTTCCATATACAGTAAGCAAATAAACCCAAGAGGACTGATACGTTTGAAGCATTTTGTACAAATGTACTATACTGTGTAGTTCCCAACCGGGGGATTATAGACCAGTATTAAAGACACTCCAGTCTTTTTATTTTTTTCCTGATGCATTATCAAATATTATTTTTACATATACTGGTATATACTATTGCCATCATGAAAAGACTTCAATTCTTTGCACACAATGGTATATTTCTAAGAATTCAACTGGAGGGTCTCACATGAGCAAATGCAGGATGAGTAACTCACAGACCCCATCTTCAGATTATGTCTGTCCATAATGTCCATCTGTCCATAGCACCCAGACGTGACTACCATACTGGGAGAACAGCTGTGTGATTTATCCACAAGGCTTTAAACTGAGAACAAGAATGGTAGCAGCAAGTTTTCTCCAAACGTTTTTGTACCATCCCAGGCTATCAGAACAATTAATTTTGCGCCCCGCCCCCCCCCGCCAGCATGTGTAAAACACACACAGAAATCAAGTGGAGTTCAAACACAAGACGAGTTAATGCATCTCAAGCCCAAAGTCTGAAGTTTCAACCCAATGCTAAAGCTGCATACCACAAGCTAAAGGGTTTTATTTAGTTTAGACATGACTGTCTGAGTAATTTGCTCATGTAAAGCCAAAGCTTGTCTATTTCCATATCTAATTGTTTCCCAATGAAAACAGCAACACAGTTGCTGCAGCCTAGATTCTCAGTTTTGTCATCATCTTCCAGCAAGCAAGGCTACACTGGTATAATGAAATAAATTCACACAGCCGTAATCAGAAAGGATTAATCAGCACTGCATATGTGAAGAATGCCAATATTTGGTCATTGCCTATTGATAATGCTCTGTACTGGATTTACATGCCACAGCAGTCCCTCTGAGTTTTCCCTTCCTAAAGATTAGGATAAACATCATAGCATGGCTTTTAGTAGTAACAGTTCTCTATTTATTTCAAAAACAAAAAAGCAACATACTGAATTAATACTGGCACAGAACAAAGAATGCAATCAGCTCTGATGAAGGTCACAAACATGTCATATCACAGTTTTTTCTGGCGTTTTTAAAGGCCTGTTTGTACGTTAACTTCAGAGTTGGCACTAGTGGTAACATTAACTGTCTTCAAAAGTGTTGTCTCTCCTGAAAGAAGATAAACAATTCCAACAGTATGACTACAGAGCTTGGCAGCTGCATCTCACATAACTGATCCTGAATTTGCATTGATGTCAGTGTTATTTTTACTTCTCTATTAAAACTTTCAACCTAGGTTGCTAATTGCTTATAGTTTTGTCATAGATAAAATTATGTACATATTTTATGATACCATTGATTTTGACTATACTGCCAGGCAAGAGGGATGTTTAAAGGGCTTGTGAGTAACTGAGGAAACAGTGATTTTTCAGTAGATATTCAGTGATACAGTCCTAGAGAAAACTGACTATATACAAAGTTTAGAAGAAAAAAAGCTGCAAACACAAAACATTCAATGCAGAAAAACATGTTTTAATAGTCCTTGTGCACACAACAGCAATCAATGCTAATACCGGTTTCCTCTGGAGTAAAAGCATGTCGCTGTTCTTCCTGGAGGAAGACTGCCAAGTGTCATAATTGTTTCCAGATTACAACACTGGCTGCGGCTAGCTTCCTTCTCTAAGGATTATTGATGCAGAGAAGCCAAGGAGATGGAAATATAGCTCAGCTTCCTTCTTACTCTCACTTCTAAATATCTTTTAGAGATGGTTTTCTGGGGAAAGTGTTACCATTTGCAGCAAATCGTTGGTAAGACGACAATTGAGAAGCTAGTCGTTTTCACTGTGCATATCAATGACCTCGAGGAGCTCACAAATACAAACCTTACCTGCCTGAACATTTACCCTTGGGGAAGTGTTAAAAAAGCAAGGTGGAGAGGAACAATTTTGCTCACAACCGAGGAATACTTATGTTAATTAAACTGAACTTTTTCTTCAAAGTGTAGGAATATCCCATTTTTTTAAGCCCTGGACTGCTTGAGTAATTCCTTTGCTTACCTCTCAGATGCATTTTGCCAAAAAAATTTTAAAAAATTAAAACTGATGTCACTGAAATCTTTTAGAAAAAGAAGTGTTCCTTACTACTAGTTTGATGGTCAATTATTATGTGCAGCCATTGCCCAAGTATGGTTGTCAGTAGCACACACATGACAGGGACCTGCACACAGACACTTCTTCATAAATGCATACAACCATAATCACTATTCCACTTTTATGGACAAAAACGGAGTACGAGGATCCCTCCTGCTCTCACAAAAGAAATCAACAATTACACATACAAATCAAGAACCACAGGAAGACAAAAAGGATAGTTTAAAGCTATTTTGTGAAGGGACGAACAGCAAAAGACAACAGCTGTCTGCCAAGGAAAGAGGTACTGTACCTTTTCAATGTCCGACAGAGATGATAGAGACTGGTTCTGCAGAACTTCCGGTGCTGTGAATGCTTGCAGGTCTTGTTGGGATATATTTTCATCAGTAAATGATACACTGCCAGATGGAAGCAACAGAAGAGACCATGGAGAAATGATGAACCCCAGAGCAGTAGGATCAGCTGTATTTGAAAGGAAAAAAACAAACCTGAAATTAAAGTGACGTTGTTTGATGCACTTGTTTGACGTTATTTTATTTGCTCAAAGACACATTTAAAATCAGCCTGCATATTATTAATGGAATCGATTCATGCTTACTTTTCCACCCGTGGTGCTTCATAAACACAACCACCACCTCAATTTTAATCACACTAAGGAGTAACACCTATCTTTTTTGACTACTCTTTGCTTCATACCAGCAATCCCAGGAAAAGCCTGCTAAAATACTCACAACTTCTCCTGTCCTCAGGTTATTTCATTTATGTTAGTTGACATAAAATGATCACATTTTGTAGCATACATTCTACAATAAGAATAGAGTTAACTGCTATACTAATGTAGCACTGCTGCAGCAGCAATGATCTGAAGAGAGAAGACAAAGTTAATAGAGAGAGGAAATACTCCTTATTAGAAGAGCCGATAGAACTGGACTAAACAGAATTTTTGGGGCACAGAAGTCCTTTTTAGTTTAAAGAAAAAAAATATTTCAAAAGTGAAAAAGAAAAGAGTAATTCCAGGCAGCAGTGGAAGTAGGCAAAGAATAAACCTGAAACCTTAGTAAGATCACCCATTCAAACCCTGTGAATAATACTTGAAAACAGGAAAAAAAGCACTGAAATTGGTGAACCAAAAGCGACAAAGAAAACTTCCTACACCATGAATACGCAATTTGCCAGCTAGGTTTTGAATTCTGATAATACTGCTGTCAAACTTCTGGCCACAGACCTACTGAAAAAAAAAAAGGGGGGAGGGGGGGAGAAGGGGGAGGAAGAACAAGCCACACGCACAGGGGAAGGTGTCAAACCCCCAAAAATCTACCTTGAAAGTAGAAGTTAACCAAGATAGGAAAGAGAGACCATCTCCTTGAGTCAAAATATTTTTTTTTCTACACCTCATACAGTAGATCAGCTCAGTTTCACTGAAGGAGGCATAAGCTTTTATTCTAAGTAAAAGTTAACTTATTTTTCTATAGCCAAAGAGACAGTTACTATGTTTTCTGCTACATGCTATATCAAAGATCTGAGGAAACACACGTTTGAAGGACAAGTCTTCCCTTTCCCTATACATAGTAAGCAACAACAGCAGAATAATAATTTCCTCCTTCAGCTCCACCACTAACAATATTTTCCACTCTATCAGCTCAGGATGTTCCTACAGTGCTGGTTCCTAGCCTGTTCAATTATCTTGTAATCTAGAATATTTCTAATCTCCTAGGAAATGTATTAAATTACTGCTTACAGGTATCAGATGTAAAAGGATCTACCAAGTCAGTCCTTCAATTTCTTCAACTCCCCTTCCTCCAAAACAAGCTAAGAAATTGCTTTTAGATTTTCTACATTGTGATACCAAAGCAAAACTATATTAATAACTTGGTAGTACAGTTACTCAGAAAAACATTCCCAACTTTCAGATCCTGAAGCTCAGAAAGTTTCCACTCCTACCGACGAGATACCATTCAATACCAATAATTAATTTTTCAGTCTAAGACTAACATACACATTTTTCTGGGCATACCTTAAATCACTATGCAGAACTTTGCTTTAAAAAGGAAGAGAGACCATTGAGGGCAACAAACATTCTAGAAATGGAAATATCCTACAGAGTCTACTTCAAGTAGTTATTTCAAGTTGTTTAATCACCTGAGAACCAAAGGAGTTTGTCATAGTTTTTCTAATGGATTTTAAAATGTCAGTGTGTTTTGCTGAAAGCCAGTATGACAAGCTTAGGATTCACAGTGCAGAATTGTTTTCCCCCTGCTCTGCTTTCTATAACATACAAGAGAGGATCAGTCTTCTTGCTTAGAGGAGTGTATTTCATTGCACCGGCTTTCTCCCCTAGATCCAAAAGAAATAATTAATTGATGGATAGTGTCTCTGATCATGTAGGCTAAACCAATTTAAGCTCTCGCACAGAACTGCTAAGCTCCCCATGGAAACCAGAGGTCTTTGTCACATATTGCCCCCCTCCCTGCCAAATAATGCCCCAAAACACTCTGAAAAATACCAAATACAAAACCATACATGGTGATGTGTCTCACACATAATCATATTCACACAGAATACAAGATGGCAGGGGGGTTTCCTATCTTATTTCAGTACATAAAATTGCAAGCAACAATGTATGTTACTTGAACCTACCAATGTAAATATAAGCTAACCTAAAACAAAACATATGGCTCAACTAGCAAGCTGTACAAGTATCTTTCTGTTTCAAGACCTCCCCCAGTGTGACTTCAAATACTTCCAAATATTGAATTTATCAAGATGTTATAAAAAAATGAAGTCCAGCCAACACTCAAAGAATTGCATTTGCTGAGGTACTTGAACAACATTAATTACCAATCCTTACACTGCAATACACATTTTCCCTCTTCCCCAGAGCAATCCAATCAACCTGTAGCTACAAAAAGATTTAAGCCTGGAATCACTCTCTTTAATGGCCACAACAACATATCTGCTGGATACAGTAGTAAAAATAATCAGTCGTGTCCAAGACCATGGTTTCACTGCAGCAGGTAGCAAGACACTTGGCATGAAGCAAATGACATTACCCCTACAGATAACTTCTCTTAGCATGGCCAACTTCAAAACCGGAGGTTAGAAATATCTCATATTGTGAAAAAGCCATCAATAGTAGCTGAATAAAACTCTCCCAGCAAGAACTTTAAACACCATGTATGGCAAAAGTGGTGGAAGTTTACTTTAATCAACTAAATTAAATGAAATTTTAAATAAGAATGAAAATAATATTATCTGTTCCTCCCAGCCCCAAGAGATGACCTTTTGCGCTATACCTCTAACCCCACTACCTCTGAAACAAAACAGAAAAACTGCTGTTCGCTATTGTGGCAGTAAGTTCAGATGCTAAACAAAAGATATGTAAAGATGGAGAGACCCTTCCTATTTTACATATATAAGAAAATATTACATTATACAGCAAAGCATTTTTAGAAAGAAGATCTTAGTCAGCCATCAACTTCCAATAATAACCCTCAGGTAACTCCTGGATTTTTCACTAGTTCTGTGTTGTATGCACCGATACAGTGTGTATACACTGATATAAAAAAAAAAAAAATACACATTTGAAAATATTATAAGATTTCTGCTTAAAAGCCCCAATTCAAGAACCTTAAGTAATGTTGAGGCTTTATCCTTAACATTTCGTATGACAAAAACTAAATATATATGAACTCTTCATTTGTTTCTGTAGCATGTTTCAGAATAGAGTTAATGAGATGGAAACACGATTTAGTTTTAAGAACAATAAAAAAACCAAACCACGTTTATCCTGAAGTCTTCCCAATATTAATCTGAACAAACTTTGGAGTATGCATTTGTCCCCTACAATAGCTGAATTTATTCATCCATGTAAAATATTTCTGTCCACACTCAACAGTCTTCATGATATGAAGCAATGCAAAATGAATGCAATTAATTGCAAATTTAGAAAAAGGGCTGATTTTGCCAAGTTCATTTTGTTGACATTTTCTTAGCTTCCTTTTCTAGTAGCTTTTAACTAATATAGCAGATCATACTGCCTACAACACAACTTTGGGAATCTAATCTTCCGCTAAAAAGGATGAAAATAAAATAACTCGTTCCCAATTTCCTTCCTTAAGGCATGCATCGCAAACCAAAATAACTCTCTCAAAGCTGCTAACATGCAGATTTAACCTAGGAAAGGTATTTTTAATTAACTCTACTCTTACCCTTTCATATGTTTGTACCATGGGGGAAAAAAAAGAAAGATGCAGTGCATCAAGTAGCCAGGGACTATAGGAAAAAAACCCAGAAACTCGTTTCCAGTCATAATAGTACTAACGTCATCCTCTGTTTAGGCTTTCAGAAGAATTTACAAGTGCAGTAAGGGAAACATACTCCCCAAAATACAGGGGAAAAAAGAAAAAAAAAAGAGATTCAAACCCCTCTTTCTAAAAGCACTGGAATTAAGGGTATGGCTCCTGGTCAATTTTCTATCCAGTAGGCTTTCAACTGCACTAGAGCTGCCAGCCTTCTGAGTTAACTCCAGAACTATGCAACTTGGTAACAAAACACTTGTGAGAGCGCAGTTTATCAAGCAGTGCCAAGACAGAGACAAATCGTGTGGTCTAAGCGACAGAGTGAACTAGTTTCAAATGCAATAAAAACTGAAATAATCTACAGCTACATAGCGTCTGCCAACCAGTCCTTTTAAACCAGTCCTTTACAGGGTTTGACAGGATACAAAGTTGCCAAATATGAAAAATTTCAGGCAGAAATTTAAAATGGAGCCATTATATAATATTCATGGCAGGTAATTTTGAATTCCCAAACTACATACACAATTCAAGCTCTTTCAGCTTGAAGTTAAAAAAACTGACCACCACACCAAAAACCACAGAAGCTTGATGTCTCTCCTTCTCAGCAACCAAAAGGTCAAATGTTACCAGAAGGAGGGGTGCGGGGGTGTCGGCATCATTCCTCAAGAGTTATTGGTAAAGGGAAAAATCAATTATTTAACACTTGCCAGCAAGTAGTGGCTGGAAAATGAGAACATGAGGATTCCCCCCCCACTCCCTCCCTATTGCATTTTCCTCCTTGTCAACCAAAACAATCAATTTCCTGCTCCATCCCAAAGAGGTCTATGACTACTTGGGACCCAACACTAATTTCTATCAACCCATTTCATACTTCACTTTCCTTCTTTTCATTATACTCATCCAAGCTAAGCAAATGCAATAGTATGGCTCTTGACAAGATCTATAGGTCTTGAAAACCCACAACTGTCCTTCTTCATATCCACTTTCAGATGACATCACTTTTCTTTATATACTTATATATATTTCTTCATTTCCCATACACAAATTTGCAAGACAGTCTCTTTCTCTGCTCAACCTGCCTTTCTATTATCACACTTGTTTCCTTCCCTTTCTCTTCTCCCTCTCTTTAAACCCTTCTTGAAACATAAGGTCCAACTATTTTCAGAATCCACAGTACACACTTTAACATAGGAGTGGCCTAAGTGATACATGAAGTCTTTCCCACTTGCAAGTTTTGATAAATCAAATTTGGTAAGTTTTCCAGTCAAATCTACCAAATTAGAGGGACATCTGGTTTATAATTCTCAGCAGCAGAGAGCACAGCATGCTCCTTACATCTATATGCTTCCATTTGAGATACTTCACTTCAAAGACTTGTTCCTTTGACCTCATGGAGTACTGAGTACAAGATACAGCATGTCTAAAACAGCTGATACACCCTCTCAACAACAAAATAGTTATTGCAGATAATTAAACAGATGTAAGAGAAGGGCAGGTCTGGTATCGGCCTTTTCAAATCTTCAGATTAATCTCAACATCACTAGTACAACTGATGTCAGGTCTGCAACCGAGTACTAGGTTGTCTTTCTCCTCCATTTAACAGCTTATAATATGCTGACAAGACAGCTACCAGAGTTGATCTTCTAAATCAGTGGTTAGCAACCGGGCATTTCAATTTAATCTTTCATTGCTTATAATGATTGAAATCAATTTGTAAAGTGTTTTTAAAGAGTTCAACACCTGTTAGAATTGTAAATACAAATAGGCATAAAAATATGCACATTTCTGTATCAGTCACTGAATTAGACATGGTACGATATGTGATTAACCATGTAAGACGTGCATTTTCATTCTGTGCTTCCTTTATTCAGTGCTTTGATGAATAAAAAAGACAACTCACTAAAAGACATGCAGAACTTTTATAAATCAAGAAGTCATCAAATCTGTAACAGAAGCTTGTTTTGGGCATTTTTGCCTAATTTCCTGAAACTAGTTTAAATAACAAATTAATTGAAGAACACATTCTCAGTTGATGGAGTAATAGGCTAGCATGTTTGAAGTTGAGAATCCCAAAACTCTACCAAAACTCTACCAGGATCACATAAATAAATGGTTACTTGGGCTGGTAATTCCTCCAAGTGTACATGGTTGCTAGGCTGGCACAGGAGGTTGCCAACAGGTTGCAATTTAAGAGGTGACAATTTCCATGGCCTTTTTACCTCCCTCATTTCAAAACAGTTGGACCATAGACTGTTGAACAATATGCCTTGCCTGAATTTTTTGAAGAAACTTAATATAGAAAACGCTTGTCAAAGCTTAGATGTTGTTACAGAACAATGTGTTCAGGTATTTAGAGGCAGCTTATAAGAAAAATGGGGATAAAGTTTTTAGCAGGGCCTTTTGCAATAGGACAAGATGTAATGGTTTTAAAATAAAAGAGGGCAGATTCAGACTAGATACAAGGAAGAAATTTTTCACAATGAGGGTGGTAAAACCCTGGCACAGGTAGTCCAGAAAGGTGGTAGATGCCCCATACCTGGAAAAATTCGAGGTCAAGTCGGACAGGGCTCTGAGCAACCTGATCTAGTTGAAGATGTCCCTGTTCATTGTAGGGGGATTGGACTTGATGACCTTTTAAACGTCCCTTCCAACCAACACTATTCTGTGATTCCATGACTCCAGAGCTATGCAAGGAGGAAAAGAGCATCTCTGAGACTGGTCAGTGCTGACCATGCTGTGAACTTGCAGAAGCTGAAAGCTTGCCTCATTGCCCTCTGTCCAGAAGCAATTGGTCAGTTCCAAAAAATTTTGGAAACTCACCCTCTACCATAGAATAGCTCTTCCAATGTTAAGTCTGAAATTTGACAACGGAAAACAGGATTTCTTTAGGATCCTCTGTTTGCTACAAGTCCTCCACAAATAAAGAACAAAATCAAGTCTGACAAGCCTATAGGAACCTCTGCATTCTCTGCTCCTGCATCTCTGCAACGCATCTTTACAAGCCAGTACAGCAACTAATATTCAAGATGACGAAAAAAGGTTTCTAGATTGTTTCCTCAGTGAAGCAAAATCTTCATTAAAGACTGGTTATCCTAATCTTGCTTGGAGGAATTAGATTGCCTTTGTCAACCTTAGCTACACAGTAAAGCTCTTTCATTTGGCTGTCTCTTGAAGTGCATTTTACCACAGGGCTATATCCCAGGTTAATTAATAGCATGCAACTGAAAATCGTTTGCTGAACTAGCAGAAAAACAACTCAATAAAACAGTTTCATCTCCAAGAAGAGTCAGATTCTTCTGGCACTGATTTTATCTGAATTTGTATTTTGGTCTTCAGTGATAGGAAGTAATACCAGAAGCTTCTGCCACCTTAGCCAGTCTTGACTGGCAAACATTCCTCTACCTTAAAAGCACATACCAGAAGTCCTGGGGCAGATTTCCATTTTGTGGTCTCATCTTTCAGTATTTGTCCCTCTGAAAGAGAACTGACACTGTTCTTATTCTCAATGCTTGCATGCAGCCTTCATAGTAATTATGGTAACTCTTTTCTGCATTACTCTCAGGCCAAAAAAGGGTGAGCTCTTATTTTCAGTGGAGACTTCCTTCTTGAAAAGAATTTAGACCTACAATAATGTCTTAAGTGGTTTCACTTGTGCTGCTGTGATCTTTCAGGTACATTTCAAGATAGAGTTCAATGTGTTAATTCCTGTAAAGTGTACAAGAGTAAACCTCTAGTCATTCAAGATCTCTCTTTAGTCAATGTCTCACTTGGTCTCAACAACCTGATCTCTTAAAAAAACAAACAAACAAACAAAAAAATCATTCATCTGATTCTCTCTGAGAAAAAAAGAGAGAAATATAGAGGAGAGAAGATGCCAGGCTTCACTTTCTTGTAACACAAGAAGCAGAGGGGCAGGACAGTCAGTTAAATTGCAACAATAAACTCAGCATTCCTAATAGGGAACGCTTCTCACCACACATGGGCTGTGAGCTCACTGGTTAAGAGGAAAAGGGAAATTTGTATAAGATATAAAAACTACCCATAATTTGGATACCAAAAATATTTCTGACAAAATTTCACATTTACAATGCTAAGTCAAGCTCGATCAGAAATCAAACACCGTATGGCAGTTTCTGCCCACATTTGCCTTCTTTGGAGTCTTTATTAAGTATCCAACAGAGACCACTATCAGAGGTTGTGCAATGTATGAGGCAGACCTAGTGTCTGACTTGACAGAGTGTCTAAACCAATCTTAGAAAAAAAAAAAAAATCCCATACACCAAAACAACTTAAATGTTGAAACTTGATGAAATTGTATGCCAAATGCATGCAAAAATACAACAGATTCTGCCCTCAATAATGAAGATGTGCCCCATACACAGAAATGTGTCAAAACAACGGCTATTTTCAAGGTGTGAGCTTTTGATTTTTCCTGAATAAAACTGACTAAGCTTACATATTCATGCTTAGATATAAGGAGATGACCCCCATACATTTTCTGAAATACTAAGATGCATCATGGGAACATACATTTTATCTGAGTCCAGGTTAAAAATGTCAGCACAGGAAAGACCTGTTGCAGCAGGTCCAGCGGAGGGCCACAAAAATGATCAGAAGGATGGAACACCTCTCCTATGAAGAAAGGCTGAAAGAACTGGGGTTATTCAGCCTGGAGAAGAGAAGGCTCTAGGGAGACCTTACTTGCAGCCTTCCAATATTTAAATGGGGCTTATAAGAAAGATGGGGACAGACTTTTTAACAGGGTCTATTGTGATAGGACAAGGGGTAATGGTTTTAAATTAAAAAACGGTAGATTTAGTCTAGATCTAAGGAAGAGATTTTTTCACACTGTGGATGGTAAAACACTGGAATGGGTTGCCTAGAGAGGTGGTAGATGTCCCATCCCTGGAACTACTCATGGTCAGGCTGGATGTGCTTTGAGCAACCTGCTCTAGTTGAAGATGTCCCTGCTCACTGCAGGGGGGTTCGACTAGATGACCTTTGCATGTCCCTTCCAACCCAAAGATTCTATGATTTTATGTCACCAAACTGCAATATTTGAGTTGAAGTTTTATTGCTATAAAAAGCAAAAATGGGGAGCAAGGGGCTTAAGGACTTGCAGATTTTAAAGAAAAGAAAGAAAAACATAAGGAAGATAAAGGGTTCCATACTTAGACCTAGCACTAAAACATATAATTATTAGCAGTACTGCAGATGCTAGAGCATCTATAGAGCCTACTAAGTTGGTGGGACAGGGAAGAACAGATACTTACATCTACTTCTTTAAAGTACAACAAGCCACCACTTTCCTCTCAGTAGCTATATACATCTTGCTAATTGCATTCTGGGGAATGATATCTAGCTCTCTGGTTAAGTTTTCAGTGGCTTCACCTTTGCTTCAGTTGAGACTAAATCTCTTCAGAGCAGAATGGTCATGACTGCATTTGTACTGTACCCCTTTCTATGACCCCTTTAGGACTAAAGTGCTCCAATGGTCTCAGACTTATTTATCATTGTTCTGTATTTCTATCTCATTTCAGTAAGTATAAAATAAATCAAAGACTCTGCAGAAGCTTCCTACCAAAGTGAAGTTATCACCACATGAAACTCAATGTGCCACAGGTCCTGACAGAACATGAAGTGATGGCTGAAAACATCCTTTGGGCTGGGGTGCAGCTAGGCACTTTACCCAAAGATAACGTAGGAGCAAGTTATTATTTGGGTTTAGAACCTAGGAAGAACAAGGGATATGGCACACAAACATAACCAAGATGTTCCCAGTTGTGTATATATCAGTCTTTAAAAACGCTTACCTTTTCTGAATAGTTCTTGAAGGCTCTCTGCACTTTGATTCAAAATAGCCCATATTTCCTCTTCTTGCAGTGGCCCCCCCCGAACCTCCAGAGCCTCTGCCAGTGACACATGCATGTTACCTAGGAAATGAGACAGACTGATTTAAGAATACATAAGAGTTGTTTTCTCCTTGCATGTAGTACTTAAGTAGTAATAACCCATGTTCAACTCTAAGTCACAAAAATTCTCTGACATTAATAGAACCCATCAAATATAAACACTACAAAACATTCACCATGATGATTAAGAACTTAGAGCACCTGCTATATTATGAAGAAGAAAAACTCGATCCATATTAATATTGTAGGCTACTAAATCAATAAACTCAGCAAGCTGGCAGTAGTCCATATGCTATGGACAAGAGTTTGCTCTGCTATAAAAAACACAGAATGATTAGTAGTTACAGGTTTATTAACATAAATCAGCTGTTAACATTATTTTGACAGGTTTAAGTCAGTCAAGCTGTTGTTAGGAAAGAAAGCTCTTCTTCTGAGATATTTACACAGAGCAGCTGTTTGGTGACCAAATTATGACCAAATAATAAGCAGTCACTGCCCACAAACATTCAAGCAAGCAAGCTAGCTAGCTGTGGAACTGGTAGTTATGTCCTTTGTTCACCTTCTTTATACATTTAAGAAGACAAAGTAAAACTGTTAGCGGCACTATATGTATTACATCCTCAGAAAACAAATAAAGACTTCCTTCCCTGGCTAGAAGAGGTCAGGCCTTAATATTTTTTCAAAGAGTTAAACCATTTTCACCATACTACTCAGTTGTCCAAAACCATTTTGAAAACTGAAGAATGTATCCCTAAATATTCTGGCAAAGTCAAAGCTGCTTCATTTCAGTAAGCTGAGGAACAAATATGTGTCTTATTAATTACTTCAGCTTTCTATGGACACTAAATGTTCTCAGATTGAGCATTCACACCAATTTATATTTCTGATTGAGATGCAGTTGCAGTCACTTCTCTCTCTGCTTCTCTCCAAAGCCCAAAGAATAAAATCTTGAGGCAGTGAGCTGCAGTATGAGCCTAAGGTATATCATCAATCATCAGTGACAAGCTTCTTATGTCTCAAAGGCTCCAAAGTTGCTGCTTGAAATGGAAAAGACAGTTCCACAAGCAATGCATATTGTCCCGAGATCAGTAGCTGATCAACAGCTTTAGCTGACCCAACGGTACTATTGGAGGTTCCTCCCCTTCCCTTCTAATCAACTAGCTGGAGCCTCCCCATCAGCATACAATCCTGGCTCAGATGTACACTCATGGATATTATTAACCTAACAGTTTGCAAGGAGAACAGGCTGACTAGCTATACTTAGTTTCCCAACTGTTCTAGGCAGTTTCATGCCTTCCATGCTTTTTACTTCCAGCTAACCAGGCTCATACACATCTCACAGAAATACAAAAGACTGAATATTCTGCAGTTTCTAGATGAAAACATAGGCTTTGAAGATACTTGCTGAAGTACTACCCAGAGCCTTTTCAGCTATAATCCTATACTACACTACTGAAAAAATACATATTGTTGGCTGCATTTCATCACAGACACCTTATTTTTCCTCACTTCACAGCTTGCCAGTTTTTAGTATTCACTTATTCTGCATATTTACTAAGCCAGATATATTTTCAACAATTAACATTCAAAAGCCATCATCAAAAGATAATGGAAGGGAAAACAGCTCAAGACCACATTTAAAAGAAATATGAAATCTGAATTCCTGAAGAGAAAAATAAATACACCATTCAAAATGGAAAGCTAGGGACCAACACAGACTTGCAGTAAATGGATGGAAAGCCAGAGATAAACATGTTTCTAGTCAGTAGGAGATTCACATACACCTGGCACAGAAAGTCTGGTCTATCATCCATACCAAGCAATTTTTTTGATTCATGGCACTGTCTCAAATTTCAATACATACATCTAGAATTAAACTAGATTATTTAGATTAAAAGATCTCGTTTTCTCTCAGGGACTGAAAAAATATGATCTGTAAATGAAAACTTTTGGTGCTAAATATTCTAAAGGAAGTATGCTAAGCATAACACCACCAACAAAAATCCCTCCAAAAATCCTTCTCTGCCACTCGCCTCTTCCCTATCCTGCAAAATCCTGATTCCTTTCAGCTGTGATTACATAGTAGTGTGGACTGTTCTGTAGCAGATAAAAACCAATTCCCTATTTAACATCCTACAGAGACCATAAGCATGTCTGCTCAAACTCCCAAACATGTTACATCAACAGTAAAAGAATCCTACAGAAAAGAATTTCTTGATCACTGTAAGAAGTGCATGAATCTCCATGCAGCCATGCAGGCTTCAGGTGTAGCAGTGTAAGCAACAACTGCTTCTATGTTACAGATAGCAGTAGCTATCAGTAACTAAAAACAAACATCACAACACATCAAAACCCAAAAAAATTGAAATTGGTTTTGAAAGCCCAAGCAGAATACAACAAAACATCAATTATTACAAAGACAGCCACATGCAAAATGGCACAATTTGAGATTTGAGTGGGACTCTTACTGAAGCATATCTGTTTCAGTAACTTTTTGGTAACTTTTCCTGTAACTTTTCTTCCTCAAAACTATCTTGAAGCTGCAGTGCTTGTCTGGCACAGCAAAGAGCAGGCCAACACACTGGTTATGAATATTAAAGAAGCTTCCACAAAATGTTTCGCTGTCACCAAGGAACTGACTGAAGCAAGGTTGGGTTGAAGTGTTTGCAGGCAAATGCATGGCTGGAGTTCTCTATCTGTACAGTCCACATGTTGGCAGCCAGGCATCATTAATTTAACATGATGAAGCTGACAGTGAAAATGCCTGGCTCAAAACTTACTTCTTCCCTACCATTTTGTTTGTGACGGATGTTTTTCACAAGGAGAAATGAAAAATTTGTAGGAATTACGATGTTTGCAATGTACAATTCTTCCAAATTTGCTGTCTCCTTAGATTCTGGAAACCTTCAACACTGTCTGGTCCTTTGTGAATACAGAAGCTGAAGTGCTAAATGCTGAATACGTACAAAAGCTTTTGGTTTTGTGTAATGCCTGAACATTTTGATAAATTGCAACATAATGGCAGTATCAAGTAATTTATGTAAAAGAAAAAACATACAAAGCTTTTGTAGTATACAATATTTTTGTATCAAAACTATACAGACTGCCTATCTTCACATTTCAGCCCTCTAACTGCAGTAATGACCATGGCTATATAGTTGTATAACATTCATTTTCTAATTAAAATGAATCTACATTTAAAATATGTATTTAAACTCCTGTGGCTAAAAACTCGGAGAAAGGAAGGTGGGTGATAGCAACAGGGGACAGACTAAGAACAGCAACCTCTTAAAACACAGGAAAGAGAAGACAGAGTAAAGATGAGTTATCTCTGTTAAGGGTAAACATCTAGCTGATTTCAATTGAGCAAAAAGGGTCTAATCCAAGGAGAGAGGGTCAGTGGATCTCAGGAAAGCTGAATAGCATTGGCCTAAAATGACTGAATGCAAAATTGCAAGTAAAAGGAAGACTTTTCTCTTGTACTAACATTACAAACTAGGCTGCTTCAAAATTCCAAAGATGCTCCTGGCAGTCCCTGTGTTTTTCAGGGTATCAAGTTGACTGGCGAAGAAATCTAGATGCACTGGCAGAGTTCTCAATGGACTCTTAGTTAGGTTCCTGTCAGGCCACTTTCTTGCAATGAGTCCTCTCCCTGTCTCCTCTTCATTTAAGGTAAGCAAGATCTGTTGTGCTGGCATCCTGTTCCCTGTTTCTTTCACTTCTTGTAATAAAAATGGACAGAACAAAGAAAATTGAAAGGTGCACCTTCTACAAATGAGCTCACTTCCTTTTTCCTTGGGACAGTATTATGGTGGCATCTCAATATGAAGCCACACGGACACTTAGCTGGAGATGGGATCAGGAGGCTTACAAAGCTAAGCGCATCCTGTTACCGTACCTTGCTTCACAAGGTGAGAAGTCCAGGTGCAGTCATGATCAGGAGGCATGTCAAAGGACTAAGTGGTATGAACTGTGAAGGCATGGATTCCCCATACACCCAAAAAACACACAAGATCATAACCACAAACATTCAAACAGGGACATTCACACAGCAGAGAGCACAACACAATGTGGGAAGACAGTATCAAAATTAAAATAGTTAACACTGGAGAAGCATAGACACAAATATTACTTGCAGGTTGCTTGTTCTGGGACAGAATTTACTCCTAGACCATACAGAAGTACAATTTCCACAGGAAAGGAGTTGCATCATGTGGAGGCTGCTCTTTTTCCGCCCCAGGACAAGAGAGTAAATTCAGGTGTAAATCATTTGTATCAACAAGCCCTGAGTGCAATTTCTCACCCTCCACGCCATTCAGCCCTAAGCCATCCAGGCAGCGCAGTTCCAAGAAAGAACACTGCCTAAGCCAAAGGCCTCTCCCACATCTCAAACACTTCCTTTAAAAAGCCTGTTTAGCTCATGAAGATCAACTGCCAGCTCCTCCCTCTAAGGTAGACAGCTTATACACTCCCTGATGAGTGGGATGGGTAATTCTGTCTCTTCCCTGTAAAGCAAGCTCAGTAACCTCCTTGCCCTTACACTCTACAGTCCCAACAACCCATGTTAAAAGCACACCACCTATGGAACATCCAGGCAGTGCCAACATGGCACAAGCCTGACACTTTCTCAGTCTAAGGTAAGAGGGAAAACACAACAGGAGCAGCCCCTCACACCAAGTAACACTGTCAAAATGACTATTTACAAGGTACACACTTTTTTCCCCCCCTACTTCCAAAGTTTTCAAAACACCTGACTTTTTAATTATTTATGTATGCAGCACAGAAGTTAAATGCTCAAAATTATCAAAATTCTTGTTTCCCCTAAACACCAACTTTCTTTATGCATTTTAAATTTGAAATTGAAGGTCTCCAACAGCAACCAAGAGTTAGGAAGTTTAATGGCCTTAATTCTTTCCAGATTTTATTGAACTCTTGCCAGATGAACTATTAGGAAGGCATTGCTATACCGGTATTTAATAAAGACTATAATATCAGTGATTTTGTCAAAAAGTTCCTAAAACCAGACTGAAATTCAAAAGGCTAAATTGCTTCAACTTAACCGTTGCTTGACAACTTTGTGTTTTGGTTTTAGTAACACATATCCCTTGCTTTTTCCCTACTTTCCGCACCAGCATTTTTACCCGTGTTGTAATTTCAGAATCAAAACTTTGAGTCAAAAGCTGTGCTTTAACAGTATCAGCTAAGATGCCTGCAGTACCTCATACTTATTTGATATCTCATCAGAACACATTGCCAAGAAACATGGACAGCAGTTGCTCGTCACACACTCTGTAGGTTTT
Organism: Phaethon lepturus; assembly: GCF_000687285.1. Lineage (NCBI taxonomy): Eukaryota > Metazoa > Chordata > Aves > Phaethontiformes > Phaethontidae > Phaethon > Phaethon lepturus. The sequence goes on from NW_010519779.1 coordinate 125,307, forward strand.
ATTAGATGTGCTAGAAACAGTGAAAAAAATCTAGAATATAAAAACATTGTTAGAGTTTCTAGATAATCACATAAAATACTCTGGTATTCAGATTTATCCATCAACTAAATTTAAAACAGAGAAAAGAGATAGCAAGAAAGCTCTCTATATATCCAAAATATCTTCTGTGGTGAAAAAAACCACCTTATTTCTCCCATATAAAGCACACTGCTAGCTGACTTTCTCTGTCCGGAATATGAGCATTATTGCCCCTTTGTTCCACAGGTATACTTAGGCAAAAAGTGGCAACTTCTGAGGAGCACTTTTCTCATAGCAGATGAACAAAGAGCCACCCCTCTGTAGATACAAATGCCTGAAAGCAGGACATTTAAACAAGACAATTCTGTTCAAAAGAACCTTTTAAATTCACCTTTCTAAAGCCATGATTAGCTGCCTAAAACCAAAACACTGACACGTTCATTCAGCACTCACTGAGTGTGAAGTGCTTTCTAAAAAGCACTCAATATGCACAAATCCCAGTTAAAAAGAACTGGAGTTATACCTGAACAGTTTTGAAAGTCTGGCCTCTCCCATTGCAGAACCTAAGCATCTGGAGTCATTACCATGCCCTGTAATTTCAGAATGTTGGCATCTATCCTCTTTATTTACATTGACCCACATCTTACACCCCCTGAAGAAGACCTGGAATGCATCTATCAATTAGTTTATCCCCAATAATACTGTCACTGAAACTGCGCTTAAGTGTGGAACCCTGGAGCCAAGTTAGAAAGCCTGCACTTCATTAGTCTTTGAAACCTTATTTTCAAATATGCACATACTTAGATGCATGCACATAAAATGTGGTTTCCTATAGCTGCAGGTCCAATTTGCATAGACTGTCCACAAAATAAGGCATTATTTGCAAATATTCAAGTCAAGCACGCAATCAAGGTAAATATACAAGCTAATCAAGTCAACTGTGTTTAAAGAGTTTTTTTTGTTTAGAATCCTGCTCTCAAGTTAATTACTGCACATTATTCTCATTTACTGTTTTGAAGGATAAGGAAACAAACCCTTGTGCCTTGACCACTCTTTTCACTTCTCCTATAGATACAAAGAGGGGACAAAATGTAAATTCAAAATGCAAATTCTGTCTCTGCCCTCTTTTTTTAAGTCTCTACATAGGTGCCAGAAATCATGTGAATCTAAGTTTTTGCAAACACACACACTTCCGTGGTGTTTTCATTCAATCAGCTACCTGATAATAATATTATTTTAGTATAAGCACTGTTCCTTCCTCCTTCGTTTTAGAGAGAGGTGAGCAGAGATTAGTATCACCACTCAAGAACTTCCTCCCTCAAGTTGTGGAAAAGATTAACTTCTTCCCCTCACATTTTTCCTTCCATGTTCTCTTTTTCTCTTCTGTAGGCAGACAGGATGAAATGTCAGCAAAACAGTCCCATGCTCCTGGGCCAATTCTCAAACTATACCAAGAAAATTTCTTTAAAATTGCATCTCCTCTTCAAACCACTAGCTTGCTGCTTGAGCTCAAACCTCCTAAGTAAAGGAACAGACACAAGCTCAAATTTGTGATAAAACACAAAGAACATGACGACAGTCCCAGAAGTATAAGGCAGTGTTGGCCTTTTATTTGAGCATACACAGAGTGTGAGAGCATCACTGTAACAGATGAGAGGTTAGCATTTCTCCTTCCAAAGCCTTAAATCAGTCTTGTATTCCCACATCTGGAAGACAGAAGAATGTGATATATTGAGAATCTTGGCATGCACCTCCAGGGCAAGCAGTGTTTATTTTACTTGAGAAGTGCTTGCTTTTTTTCCTGGAAGGTGGAAAGAAATCAGCTTTTGGCACTGGACTGAACTTGCAATGGAAGACAAGCACGGGTTATTGCTGACTCCCTCTGTTGCTTTTTTGTCTATCACCAGAACCAGATCAACTTGTTTATCTGAGGCTTCACGTAAGGCAAACTAGTAAATCCAGTCCAAAATGTATATAATAATCATGAAAGTCATGTTTTCTAGGCAACATTCTACAAAGTAGAATCTTCTTTTATACATCAGGGTAGCTGATGTTTCACATCTGATATTAAAATTGTATTCAGAAGAGTATATAATTATCACTACAAAGTAAGCTTAATCCACATAAATCGGGGCATGACTCTTGTATCCTTCTCTTAGTTTAATTGTCAGTGTAAGATCCTTAGGCAACTCCCTTATTTTGCTGTTGATCTGCTCCACCTCGGAGAGGCACGTCTCCTTGGTGCGTTTCTCATCCTTGCAATTTTCATTTTAATTGCTAAGTAGGAACAGAGGACCTGTGACTAAGACAAGCTTTGTAAATGGAAAAGCTAAAATTTCAGGACTGCAAAACAGCTCGGCAATAGTAACAATTTTCAAATAGCAGATCAACCAATAACACCCTTATTCACACGTAACAGATGAAACTCTTCTAATGACATGAAATAATCACAAGCAAAACACATCTTACTATTGACAACACAACTTCACAATGTAGTGATGTACTGTCTATCATGTAACTTCACTTACGACAAATGCCAGACAGTGCAACAGTCTTGATGAAGATGCCTTCCTTGGGGTCCTTCCATACTGCTTTTTTTCAGTGCACAGTGACAGTAATGCTTTTCATGAGGTACACTGGGGTACACAACTGTTGCTACGCCTATGTGGGTGACATGCATTGTTGCCACAGCAAGGACACACTACGCTGAGAGAAACTAAGAATGGCACATCCAGCTTTAGTTCAGGAGTTATTCCATTGTTGCATGCAAGAGCTACGAATTCCTCACATACTATAAAAAGGTCATGACTGAAGTCAGTCCTTATTCACTTGCAGCTCTTAGCATAGCTGAAGAGGGAATGAAAGTTATTGTCAGAGGAGCAGAAATAGTAGCATGCACATCATTTAAATATCATGGAGTCACTAGGAAGCATTATTCTAAGTCAATAAGTACTACTTCCCACCATCTGTCGCATTTTAAAGGTATCTGCAAGTAAGAAAATGAGGGTCTGATGAGCAAGTCAAGTAATGACAATTGTACAGCGTAACTCCTTTTTCAGATCACTATGATGGTTTTCTTTCTAATGTCTCCAATGTTTGAGAAGAATAAGGATCAAATATTTAACACCACAGACTAGAAACTCAGTGACTCTATAAGTAAGCTTCACTGATTTAACAGGGACAAATTAAGGCAGTATTGCTCAACAGATAACTTCCATAATGGACAAACTTTTTCTAGACTGGGATTTTAAAAGCTTAGCTTAAGGTCTCTCCTGTGGTAATGAAGTGATACAAATTTTACTAGATTAGATAAATTCTCTAGCATTGAAGGGTTCAGATTCTGTTAGATATTAATTCTTCCAGTCTCAGTAACAGACAATGCTGACTTTCAGATAAGCGTAGAAATAACATAATGTTCATGTGCTAAAACACTGGGGAAAAAATAATTTCTAATACCCACCAACCTTAGCCATATTTGTAGCATATTTGTAAATCACTGTTAAGGTCAACATACTCTTAAAAGTATAACGACTGACCCCGCCATACGTTATTTCAAAACCAGATTTTAATCCTATATATTCACATTTAACCTTTCAACAAATAGCTTTTATTGTTACGGTGAGTGAACCGCAGGATTCACTTTGTTTTTTAGATTTCTTCCGTCTGTGGGAGAAGGGTGGATGTGAGCAAAAAAATCTTTGTCAGCCTCACATGTTTGACTACCAGACATTCTGGAAAAAGAAATTAGCATAAGAGATACTTTACTATGCCACCAAAACAGTTTCTCCATAGTTAGAACAACCTAATGTATGTAATCACTCATATGAGAAACCTACCGTTTCAGAAACAATTCTGTTGTGTTTTTAGTTTGAAAGCAGCATCCTTGCATACTCACAAGAAGACAGTGATCTGCTAGCAGGGAGCATAACTTGTGTCCTCAACCACAATGAACCTCTAGTATCCATAGGGCAGTTCGTACTAACAGCTACTTCATGTCCTGCATGGGAAAGAAACAATATCCGACAACAGAAGTAAAACTAGCCAAGTAACAGAACAAGTTTGAAAAAGACATCTATCTGCATCGGATTCCTCCAGCACTGCTTTACTTCAGGTGTATACAGGCAAAGAAGCTGCACTAGTACACAACAAATATTTTTTTGTTTAATTACCCATTTAGCGCAATATGAGAACACCCACATGGATCGCCTCACCTAACAATATTTCTGCTAAACCGCACTTGTATTTTCTTGCTATGAAAATGAAAAAACCAACCACCATCCAATTTAAAAGTTACCACCTAGCAAGTGTTCACTTCAGCTAATCAGTTGCTACAAATAGTCTAATGGATTTCTTACCCAATGCCCTAAATCGATCTACATCCTCACTCACATTTTTTCTCTTGGTGAAAACAGCTGATGAGCATGCAAACAATTACTGATGGAGATGGACCATCTCCCAAGTAACACCACTCTCCTCAGCCATGACCCTGAATGATGTTTTAGACCCTGGTAACAGCCAGGAACAATTCTGAAGCAGGCCTACAGCTGGAGGAAGAAGTGATCATGTCCCAAACTTTAGGATGCCTGAGTCTATCTTGCACTGTTTCATCAGTCTTTGATGCTCAAGACGGTAATTTCCTAACCCCTTGGAAATTTAGACTTTAAGTGACTGCATATGCTCTACGATACCAGCAACACCACAGAATCCCAGGACATGCAGCAGGAAAAAAAAGTGTGCTGCCTACCCAGACAACTGTGATTTTTTGGTTCATTTCTGAGAAGGGGGGAAAGGGGGGAACGGGGGGAAATAAGGCATATAGAACAGAGTATTACAAGACCTACAGCTAGATGACACCATGGATATCTTATCTGCGAACTCACCTGTCTGGGAGTAAAGCTCAACACTCACACAACTGATGACTAATTCTTATTGTGAAAGTCTGAATTTCTACCCTGAAAAACAGACAAGACGAAACATAGGCCTACATTTCAGCTGTCAAGAACTGTATACACAAGAGCAGCTGTGTCTTTAGGACCAAGGCATAAGCTGAGAGATCCTGCTCTACTTATCTGTAAGTTGAAGAAAATGCTAATTCAAGCACAGTAGCAAATATCAAACCCATTTTCTTCACTCTTCTGTAGCAGAAAAAGAAGCAATTTTGCTTTCAGATAGAGAGCCTTTCTCTACTCAGACACGGTAGTATAAGGTATGAGATTTATACTTTTTATATGCACAAAAATACAATTTAAGAAGTCTATGATATATTGTCCTCCTGTCAGGTGTGAAAGTATGTACAAAGATTTATGCTAAAGAAACTTTAAGCAGCGGGAATCAATGACTAACTTTATAAAGCAACTTCATACATTTCCAAGTGAGAAAACAACTTCAAGTGAACTACTTCTTCAAAACAGAGATATATGATGATACCCAATTCTCATACTGTGACCCAATCAGGAAATATGTACACTCCGAGGGAATAGCAGAGATGTGAAAGGCAGCTGGCTGGATTTGACTTGTCCATGGAACAACTGTTCCTACACAGAGCAACTAGAAAGACAACAAATGATAAGCTGCTGCCTTATAACATTCTCCTCAAATGAAGGTAGACTGATTCTAAGGAAATGAGAAGTACTGGCAAGAGAGATTACACACCTGGCACTCTGAACTTTAGGTCAGTGTTCAGGAAGAATGTGAGTTTTATAGTGCACACCCATGTGAGAAAGA
>NW_010519779.1:131079-143787 GCF_000687285.1 Phaethon lepturus
TGTACTGTGTTACCATCTATGTATATAAAGTATCTGTGTGCATTTGTCTGCATGTGTATACTTCATATACACCAGACAATTCACTTTTGTTTTACATTTCTGCTGCAGAACAGAACAAAAACCCTGAAGGACAAATGGAGTTGCAAAGGGGCAGGAACACTGATCTATTTCAAGAGCTCAGCATCAACTACCTGAAAGCCTAAGGTTAGAGGGTCTCTAAAGCCTATTAAAGGTTTTGGTCAAGATAGATTTAAAGTAAGATTCTGTAAGCATTTGTAAAAACAGATTTCATACCAGCAGATGGGCTGCAACTATAGTAACAGACCTCCATCTGTCCAGAAACCAGCTCTTTGCTCTACACACATGGTACTGCAAGTGTACCACTAACAAGTCTTAAAAGGTAGAACCATTTCCTGAGAAGCATTTCAATGGCAATCACCATCTGGCATGTGTACACCTGTCCTCATAGAATACTTCAGAGCAAGTTCTTCTCTCCATAAGCAACTAACTTCCCAGAGAAAAAGTAACCTATTTTAACTGCTACATCTTGAAAGCACTTAGCTGCTTGTTCAAGTGATATAAAAGATAGTTTCCCCTTCCAGAAGCGATGCTGAGCTGAGGAACAGACTGTTGGAAATTCATTAACATGTATCCTCTTCAAGAACAATCTCATTTTTTCACCCAGTAACTGAGAATCTGTCAATGTAATGTAATTTACATGAGCTACCAATAAGGTCCAGACATGAACTATATTAAAGAGTATTTGGTGAAACCAATAACAAAAAAAACCCAACAGATAACACAGAAGACAGCTGAGCTCTGGGTTAGATGCACACAATAAAAACATGGAGATTCCTTCTTCTGCCTAACACCTGCTTGTCCCAAGCACAGAATTTGTGACAACTAAGGTGATAATTTGTCCTCTCAGATTGCAGATCCCTTCTTTCTGCATCTCCTTCCATACACACACGTACAGAAATTAATTTAAGACTAAAATTGTAAATATTCTCTGCATACACACTCCCAAACAGTAACCAATTTGCAGGGCACGTGAAAATCTGAGAGAAGGCAGAAAATATGTAGTGTATACTTTCATGCTCTGAAACAGACACTTTGCCCAAGAAAAGGAAGACAAGCTTTATAGGAAGGATATTATTCCCTACTGGTTCATTACAGGATTTCCCAAAATTCTCAATCATCTGCCGCTGGTGTTTCTACACTCCAGTATTTCTCAGGCTCTCAAGTTGCTTAGGTTCTCTGTTTAAATCTATACTTAGCCAAGTTTCTAAGCACATTACTCTTGCAGGTATTGAATAAATACAGGTTTTTTTTAAAGGCAGACTTTCTTTATCCAAACAACCATAGTTGATCCATTTCCTGCAACTCATAACATATATCTAGATTTACCTATTGTTTACCCATCTGCTCCACTCAACTCTGCAGATGCAGTACAGACCAGGTATTGAGAACAGTACAGTCCATGTGACAACTATTACCAACTAATTTAGCAGCATGTCTAGAGAAACCTATCAGTTGGAAGATTCCACACAAAACATCAAGTTTTTTGGTTACGGATGCTCACTTTCTAAATGAGTTCTTTATGGAGGCCAAAACCTTCCCAAGTAGCTTATACAGCCTAGGTTAATTCCTGCAATTAGGAGGTTTTAGCTCCAGATTAATTAGCAGACAAAGCCACTTGAACACTTGGAATGCCTATGGTTAGGAAATCATGATCTTGCTCCAAAACATGAGTTGACACAGCACATATGGCTTTGTACTAAAATTATTCAAGTCAGTTGGAACCTAGAGTCCCTCAGCCTGTCACTCTGTTCACCACACTTCAGAAAAATATATAATTATATACTGCATGATTCAGTATGCTGTTTACAACTTAACAACTGTTAAATTGACTATACTGCCCCTTGAACAAATTTCTAACACACACCCAATTTATGATTCATCTTAAATTCAGAGGCTATGCATAATTTATTCAGTCCTACAGCCATAATATTCTCCATGTCTTAACTGCCCTCAAAGGTGATGTGATTATTAGTCCTTTTCCTTTTAAATGGGAAAACATGCCATTTCTCTTTCACAAGAGATTCATCTACCGATTACTGCTGCCCAGCTTCAAATCCTTACCAAGCTTACGGCTCCTCAGCCAAGAAAGTGAATGGGTTTCAGACTGTAAAAAGGACCCTCACCACAAAGAATGTAAGCTTCAGTATCATTTGATAGCAACATGAAAAATCTGCAAGGGTGATTTATAGAACTCTTAACTGAGCCTTCCACACAAACCAGACTGCCTGATGTATAGTAAAGACAGAGTCCATGATGTAACAGATTTGATTTAGCTTTACACACTAGAATGGACAAAGACTCCATCTGATCATTATCTGCACTCCATAGTATTTTGGTACTTGGAGAGTTTACAGGACAGAACAAGCTACAGAAGATGGCACTGCCAAAAAACAGGAAAAACAAGATAGCAGCACCTCCTCCTATGACACAATGCCAAGCCCACTGTCGCCAAAAAACAGAGTTCAGGAAAGTTTTGCTTTGTCTGGGTGATAAATACATTCATATTATTAGAGTTACAGGACAAAGAGCCATATTACACCCTTGGCTGCATAACAAGGACAAACTAGCAGAAACTTTTACTCTACGGGCCTAGAAACCATGAGAGGAAAGCGAGTCACAGCATCATCTTTGTTTTCTTTTAAGAACATTCCTATGAACAATAATATAGCGCTAGTCAGACTGAGGACATATGCAGATAATGCCCATGTACAAATTACACTCACTGTATTGGAATGGAACCAAGCATTAACCCACTGCCCTAGTGAGGGATTAAGCAAAAGGAGAATAGAAGGCTAATGTAACAGCGCTTGAATCTTTTATTGATGCAGCTGGACCACAGGGAGTTAGATCAATTAAAGAACGCATCATTTTGCTGCCTTCTCAATCAATTTGATAATTCCATGTACAGCAGCTTAACCCCTTATGTCTTATTTCATGGAAACCCAAGAAAACACTAAATAGAACCACCTAAAATAAACAGAAACACCACACCAACAAAAAAATTTTCATCCCTCCAAAACCTAAGAGCTCAAGTCTTCTTTAATATGGTCTGTATACAACATATCAACTTTAATCCTTTCCATGCATGGCTAGAACTTTTACAACAAAATTTCATCCAGTCCCAAATATAGTATTTCAGTTTTAGTCTCACAAACACTAAGAAAAAAAAGGGTATGTTATAAAAAAAAAAATTGCAATTTCAGTATATAAATGGCATAATCTTTGCATAGAAAGTGCTGTTTTTAGGAAAAAAAATTCAAAGTTCTGTGTGCAAAAAAAGATGGGCTGAAGCTCTTCAATTTCCACCTTTCATTACTAAACAAACACTTTGGAAAAGAAATGAAAGAGATTATTCATTGACACAGCACATGGAAAATCCATCAATGTAAGACTTTAAAGAAAGCACTTGGGCAGTAGTCCGAAACAGATTTCAAAACTTCAGAATGTTTTATCAGTAGTTACAAAACATCTTCAATTTTGATATATGTTGTCTCACTACCATGCACTCCCTATAAACTCTGCTTATAAAAATACTGAATTTGAATGATAGTTTATCAAACTGGACCAGTTGTACTGGTTTACCTCAAGCTGCATATGCTTATCTGAGAAAGATTAGTACTAGATAATCAGTGAGAAGCATCAAGGGTGCACCACTTATAGAAATATCCAATCTGATATTAATGAAACAAGGCAAGTAGAAAAAAAAAGAACAGGGAGGGAAGGAACAAAATTTTACATTCTTGAGATCTAAATCTCAACGACAGAAGAATACAGCATCTTCTCAGTCCATAACGGGAGGAATAATCCATAGATTCCTCACTGTGCAGAAGCACGGAAGCCAGAACCAAGACTTCATCAGACAGTAGAGAGATGAACAGAACAAAGGCCTGCTTGCACAAAAGCATACACATACTGTTTGAGACAAGGAAGAAATACCCAACTTACAAAGTCGCAGTTAGGGGCATTGGAAACTTTCACATAAGAAAAATTAATTAAACAGTATTATAGATGCCAAGTCCTGCGGGCAAACCTAAGGCATCCTGTGGTCCATTACTAATCAGCTACAGAAGAAAAATACTTTTTCCTCAAATAATTGTATGGAGTATTTTTATGATTTGGTTTACCGTACTGGCCATTTTTCACCTATATTCACACAGAAACTGAATATTACCCCAGTCATTTAGGGGCAAATAAATGCATAGAACCATTCACAAGCTGCATTTTAAAAGGTACAGATTTACAGATTACAATTTTGAATTTGGGCAAAAAAATTAACTGAAGACAGCTGGCACTGACCTAACCTTTGTGTTTTATCACACTGACGAGCAACCTCTCCAATTTTTTAGTGATCTTCTTCCACAATAATCAGACTTCTGTAAAAGTGTCTATAAGACTTCACTCTTTATTTTACACCAACATTCTACAAATAGGCAATAAAACCCCCCAGTTTCTCCAACTGACAGATGAGGAAGAAAAAAAGGAAGGAGAAGGAAACTCAAACTTTCCCCACCCAGAAATCACACACAATTTACAGTTGCTCTATATCAAAGAGCCTGCTGATCACTAATTAGAGCTTTTGTCACACAGAAAAATCTGAGTTCCACAAATTCTTTGAAAACAATTCAAAGACTGTATACCTCATGGTTCCAAAACTATTATAAAAAGCAATCACTCTTATTAGATGCATATTAATTCTTGGCACAACAGTTGCGATGTGTTGTTTGGTTTTATTATAACTGGCTTTTATAGGCTATCATTGAAAATACATCATAAGCCTTGAAACAAGTGTTGTCTATATTAAAAGTAAATTTATATATAAATTAAAGTCTAGACAAGCAATAGTTTCTCTTCCACTTCTCCAAAACCACTGAAGAGGGAAGCAGAACAAACAGATTTTGCATCATCATCAGACTTCCCAGCCGGCAGTTCATACTACGGTGAAAAGTTAAATTCTGTGATCTTCAGTTCTTTAATATCCTCAAAGCAAAGGAAATGAGTGGGACAGAATCAGTGAGAACTAATGCATATATCAAAGAGTTCAGTTAATGTCAAGAACAAAAATATTTTCTGTAACATTTCAAACTATATTCTGCACTGTGCAAGCACCAGGGAAACTTCCACATACCATTTTAAATGCGATTTGCTGATTCTATTCTGCTCTTTAATACTCAGTACTGGAAGACACAAATTCCATCAGTACCTGATGATATCACAAAACTAAAGAGTTTGCACTGAAAAACACTCTTTTTGACTATTCTATGCTTATTGCAGCATGCAAGGCCAAAGAGCACACACAACAAAACAGCACATGTACTAGTATCAACAGAGAACAAGAATCTGATGTTGTGGCAAGGAAGAACAAAAGGAATGCCTTTTATCATGGCAGTATGCCCTTTGGTTCTTAAGTAACATGTTTCTCATCTGTAAAAGAAATCAAACCATTTATATCTCCACGAGTTGTTTTTTGTTTGTTTTTCATGTGATATCACTTAAAATTACAATTACTTACATAATCTATTTTATTATTTCATCAAATAGTATATTTTGTCTTTAACAACAACTTTCTGCAACTGAAACTTTGTGATACTACCAAAGTGTTCCTGTCTTCTTGTCCTCTCTTCCTGAGCAACTATATTTACTCTAGAGTTGTATGTATGAAAATTAACTCCCTTGATTACTTGACTATCCATCATTTAATCCCTTCTTAAGGGATCTGAGGAAAAGGGAATAAAGATTCCATCACAGAAAGGACAAAAAAAACAAGCAAGGAACTGCAACTTGAACCAGACAGATCAACATCTTGTTTACATTTCTTCAGCTAGGTGAAAACTTCTCCAATCTTTCAGGTACAGCCACGACCACTGCTGATGCCTCTAATCTAGAGCACAGACCTAACTGCAACCAGTATGCTGGTGTATGGACAGCACAGCAGTTCCCAGTGTTTGGATTCCTAGGGCTTTTCTCTGAACATCAAGCCAGCCCACGTGGACACACACAAGCTTCAAACACAGATCACAGAAGATTCCTTCTTAAGCTTTAAGGTTAAAGAAGTCTTCCATTTGGAGGAGCTTCCTATTTCTTTTGGTATTTAGAAGCCTAAGCAATGTTCAATACAAGTAGTACTACACTGGATCAGACCACCTCTCCATCACCCTTTCCTGGCAATCACCAGTTTACTGAGTTCCTGAGGTAAAGGTTAGAGCTGCACAGTCAAATCTAATACTCACTAATAGTCTCTGTTCTGTTAATTTCTCTAATCCCTTTCTGAACACATTTACACTTTGCCTCCACATGACATTTTGTTCCAGTAACACAGCTGTAAGCAGTTCACAGAGTATTTTCTTTTGTTTGTTGTGAAGACAGTAACCTATCTTCTCAAATTTCACTAGAGAAGAACATGGCTAAGGGTCTTCAAGGACCCAGTAATGCCTCACAGTCACCTGACTTCTACCAGCTGCTCAGCAGCTAGAGAAAATAACAGAAAATGTTTTCTTCCACCAGCCTTTGTTGTGTGCACTACCACCACAGGAACTGACAAATACAAACACTCTTCCAGCATATGAAATATTTTCTATTCAGAAGACAATGCATGCAAATAAAATTACACAATTATAATAAAAATCTTTCTAGGGTTTTCCTTAGTATTTTGTGACAAAACAATAAAAAGTAGGCTTATGGTTTTCTTCCATTATATACCATATTCCTTGAATTCAGAGGACAGAAGTGTACCAGGGAGCAAGGAAAAAGAGAGACAACTGTTCCTGCTGGAATTGTTTGCCAATAGATTAAAGCAAACACTAGTGCTAATGTGATATACAATGGTATCAAAAACTACTGAACAAACAAGAAAAAAAATTTTTACAATGTATAACACTCTTCAGAAACACCAGAGTCTTGTAACAATCATCATGAGCACATACATTTTAGTTTGACATAAAGGAGCTTTGCAAAGCTATTTCAGTAATTCAGTTCTACACATTAGCCCATGCACTTAAAGCTCCAGGCTGATCTGGCTGTTCCACACATGTGATAGCCTAACTGCAAAGCCACTCAATAAATGAGTCTATATAGCTGATGAAACAAACTTTCATCCCTGCCAGCTAGCAAATCTTTATAATCAGATAATCTTTAAATTCTTTATTAAGGTCATTCAAGGGATTGCAATGACAGGGCACACTGAAAAATTAAGCTTGTTCAAAATTTAAGGTTCTTGGGAATTAGCCTGTTTTGCTAAGGAAGTACGTTTGCCAGCTAAACAGCATCAGAAGAAACCTCTTTCAGGAAAGATAACTCCAAAGCTTTGGGGTTTCCTCAAAAACTTGCAGTGTCTATTCCTTGCAATTCTTATAAAATGAATCATTAATAGCAGACTTCCCAGGCAAATTTCTGATTTTTGGAGTTTGAACAACTTAACAAATAAAAAGGGAGGAGGACCAACAGTTCTAAAAAAACCCTACAAAAAACCAAGAAAACAAACAAATGAAAAAAGCCACGCCACACATCAGACAATTATTAACTCTTGAAGGCCTTAAACAGGATCACTAAGGTGGGAGACCCAAAAGGATTTGCAAATTCAAAGGTCTGAAAACTCATCCCAACCTTTACTGAGCAGAAACCTCAGCTCACAAAAGCCTCTACCACCAGCACATGAGATGATAGTGGCATTCCGGTAAAGCCCATAAACCTGGACTAGAAGGAACTGAAGGTGCTCCAGGACACCTTGAATGAGCCCACCTTTCTCTTCGTCACCTCCCCCCTTCCTTTTTTAAATTGTGTGCACTGCCTAAAAAAATTACTTCATAATGCTGTTTTCACAAGCTAGACCTTCTAGGTCAACATCTTCCAGGTGCTGTACAGGTATATTCCAGCTAGCTTGTTAAATTATTTTCAGATACAAGCCATTTAACATTTCACAACTGCTATTCCTGTGAGAGAACACTTTTTCTTAAATTTACAGACATGCAGATATTTACTGCATATTGCCATGTTATATATGAATAAGGATGTCAACATCTTTCCTCCCAAAAACCTTAGATAATAAAACCTTTACTGAAAAGTGCAAAGAGACCTTATTGACAAATAAATATCTGATTAATACATGTATACAGGCAGTAATCCCTTATTTCCTACAAGTCAAATTACTGTGAAGTCGTCCAATTTTGAACCTTATAGAAGACCAAAGCAAACTGGCTTCAGAAGAACAAACAAACAAAAAAATGCACCTCAATCATTGAAAAATAGTTAAAACACATTAAGACACTTGAAAGAAAAACCATAACAAAACCTCTAAAGGAGAAAACAGTATTTATCACTTGTTGAAACATACCATTTAAGGAAGTTACATATAGTCTTTAATTAGGCTGCTGGAAGGATAACTCCATATAAACCTAACCACACAATTGTCCAGTCAGCGACATATACTACAGAGATGTCTCTCAAAGTAACACGTGTGCTGTTACTCACCAACATTAAAAAGTAAAGAATAAAAGTAGCACTTGTACCACTGTATTGACTGTTTGCTTGCGTGGGATTCAAACTCCCAAGTTAATTCACAGAAGGCAAATACAGCTTTGCATTGACTTGGGAAAAGCGAGCTATTATTTCACTGACCATAACCCTAAGCACTAGGAAGGGATTTTCCACTTACTGATTTTACAGTAAAGACACTAAAAGGCAAAACATTCACCTCCTTTCCCTTCTCTAACTTTTCTCTTTTCTGAAATACTAAGTTATGCAAAGAGAGAAATGAGTAAAATCAGTTGCACTTGATGAATTGTGACAAGAGAAGAATCAGCAAGATTTTTTTACAGTACTAATAGTCTGATGAGCAAAGTAGGTAGAAAATTTATATGAAGTTTAACTATCTATGTACAACATGGATAAAAACCTAAATATTCCATTTTTTCATGCCACTGTTACTTAAGGCGATACACAAGTCCAAATCTTTCATCATTTAAACGAGGCATGACTTTGCTACGAAGCACAATTACTCCAACCAGTTTAAGTTTCAAAGTCTAATTTAGTCCCCTCTTTAGTCCATTTAATTACTTTTAAAGTTACGATATATAGAAGCAGTTAGCAGAAAAAGTCAACAGCCCCATCAAGAAAGATAGAACACATTTAACACTACATAAGGTTGCTTACAAGTTTGAAATTTTGTAGTTAGTATTTCAACAGCAACGTCCCACAAGGTCTCTGAATACTTGCTGCACAGCAGATACAGCTTTATGAGTCAAGTCCAATTACCTTTCCCTGGTGACCCTAAGAAAGCCCTGGAACCACCAGCGTCACAGTTTATTGGGGGGTTTTTTTTATGTCCTCCTTGCAGCCACTCATGTCTATACAAAAATCTGAAAATACATTAGCCAATCTACACACACTATTGAGATGCTAAAAAAAATTAACATTAAAAAGGGAAAAAATCCTCATCCAAAACATAAAATTAATCACTGGGAACGAATTCCCCTGCACAAACAGGGAGCTGCAAATGAGAGGGTCTATAACCCTTGAGATAATGAGATAAGCCATGTTCTGTCTGTACTCAGTAATAACTTAGACAGCCTTTGCACACAGTTCCTTGGGGTTTTTCTGCAACAGGTTTTGAGGGTCTGCCCACTACCTGAGTACAACACTAGCTATTACATGAATAAAGATAAAGACAGACTACAGAATGGACATGTGACTCAGAGAAGCTTACATCTCCAAGCATGCAACTTTACTGTAAATATAATTTAGATTAACAACTCTTTATGCCTTTCAACATCAATTCTGAAATAGCATTGAAGCCAACAGAGAATGCAACAATTTCTAATACATTGGCATAACTATGCTATTGCAATGAACTAGTATCATTAGTTTTACACAGCACACACCAGTGGTGGTAAGATTCCAACATACGAGGCCATCCCGGAAACTACTAGGAAGACTATTGTCATCTGGCTGCTAGAGAACATCAGCTGCACCTATATACACATATAGAAGTAGTCAAGACAGTTTTTACAGCTGTTGTGATACTGGATATGAAACACAGTAGAAGCTGGTATTTCCACTGATTTATCCAGTAATGGTCTAGTATTCATTATGATGAAAAGCACATTCGACCTTCAAAACATGAAGATTTTGTATGATCTAACAGCTTCCTCCCCTCGACAAATTATAGAGCAACAAACAAAATTGGATTTATGTGAAAGGTCTGATGGAAGCCTCTGCTTAAGTTCTCTTACTTGAGAAGGACAGTTAAACAGGAGTGTTTCCTATTAAACTTGGAATCAATTTCAAGCTTACAGCACAAATATAAATCACCTGCAACAGCACTGTTCAAGAAAAGTCACCCAAGTAGCCTTTCATCTCAAAATTTTTTTTCTAAATAAAACAGACTTCAGATATGCCACTTCTAAGATACCTCTCTGCACATGTTCCTGAAACCAAGTATCAACACTACATACACTCAGAGATGTCAACACCATATGAAAACCATTTTCAGATTCACTTCCAAAAACTTCAGCAAGCTCTATAGGATGTTCCCTCCCAGATCTTTCCCACAGACACAAATGTTCTTTACTGAAGCAATTTTCAAGAAAAGGAAAATTTTTCATCCAGAGTTGGGAGAACACCCCAGAAAAACCATGTCCTTCCTCTGACAAAGTAGAAGGAGACAGAAATTGAAAGTCTTTTAATCTCAGTCTACTGAAAAAAGTGATGTTTTTCAACAGCATCGGATTAGTTCATGAAGAGGTTTGTGTTCAATTCCAAACTTGTGCACTTAAATTTTCATCATTTTTAGGTCAGTCAATTCTTCTCCCTGTGCTTTATTTCTAGCTATGAAATGTGAGGTAAAGCTTCCTCTCTTTTCCAAAGTGCCCCATCTCATCTAATTTGACAGACTGTCTGAAGCAGGAACAATGAGCTCACACAACACCTAGTCCTAAATCTGACATTATCCTATCATCTACAAATCCTTAATAACACTCAACATCCTGCAAAACTACAGTACATCCTATAAATACCAGCAACCAAAAATCAGCAGTTTTAATACTAGGTCTCCTTTAATTCTTGACATATTACTTGCAAACATTTCTGTGGCATATCAAATTTACACATAAAAGATAAAGAGCAACAGATGAAACCCTGAGAACAAAGCCTTCTCACCTCTGTTATTCTTCCTATGGTGTTTCATAAGCTAACTGGAGCAGATCTCTATCCTGGCAATTGGATTTCAAATTCACAAGGCATATCATTGTCCCAAGGCAGCCTACTCAATTCATTGCCTTTTATGTAAGCATTTTAATAGATAATGATGCACAAAGAATATGCCTAGTTGCTCACCAGGTATTTAACTGGCATAGGAGAAAGAAAAGCCTGGACAAAATAAAAACGGCACCAAAGAGTCGTCTTCTGCCCTTCCCATCTGTAAATGCCAGCTTCCTTCTCTACACTTCAGGAGGAGGTGGGGCTGGGAAACACTTCTTTCAGAAGTTCCACCCTTCTTTACAGATGCACAGATTTCATTAATAGTTAACTGGCGACACACAACATTAACTTACTCTGGTATTCATAGCTTTCCATCCACACTTGTCCCATGGCAAGCAACAGCTTAGGGCAACTGCTTACAAATATTTTCTGCACCATGACACACTACCCCAATACTTGCTTTTCAGTCTCTGTCTCACTGACTAGCTCATTTTAAAACAGTAAAATTCCAGCCAGTTTTTCTGTAAGCAGAGAAAAAAAAAAAGGTGACTGATAGAGCATCGGGCTGCTAACCAACACTCACTCAAATGTCCAAAAGACAACAGCCAGATCAATACTTACATGTACTTAGTTTTAACAGACTCCTGGCAAAATCACTTTTGAGTTTTACCAATATCATCTATGGACTAAAGGTTCTAGGCTTGTTGCGTGAGCAAACTGGAAAGCTCTTCAAAAGAAAAGCATTCTCCTTAAAGAGTTGACCTTACTCTTGCTCAAGTTAATAAGTCTTGACAGGCGCTCTGGAACAACCACTAGAGAGACTCTTGAGTGTAAGGTCTCCTTAACTGCAAAGGACTTGGAACAAGAGGGTGCCTATATTAACCAGGCCCTCTGGGCCATATTATCATGTATTTCAACATATAAATATTTGAAGCCATTTAACGTACAGCAGTATTCAGAGACTTCAGTGATAAAGAGCAGCTTCGTCCAACTGACTAGCACTTCAACAATAAACTCCATTTAAGACTCTGCCCAGTCTCATTTTATCTGTCTAATTACTTACCTCTCTTGCAGGAATAGCATGCTATTAAGGTTTGCTGATTAAGATTTGAAGGCACTTTGAAGATTTATTGTACTATACAACTCTTAATTATTACTGTTCATACCTGCATTCGGTTGGGAGGAAAATAGCTATGCGCAAAATCACTTTTGCATGTGGAACAGAAATTAAAACATTTGCTTCGCTATGCTCTTTAAAAAGTAAAGAGATATAAAAATTTCATTTTAACTCGCAATCCTTCATTGTGAGAGTTACTCTATAAGAACCACATGGCTGAAAAAAATCCCACCATAAACGAAAAAAAAGCAAAGAAACTCTTCCCACTGGAAGAGGCAAACACAACCCTTGTGCCTTGGTAACTTCCCACCTGCAGGAAT
>NW_010519779.1:143801-145824 GCF_000687285.1 Phaethon lepturus
CAGGAATGCAATCTCTGCCCTTTCCTAGGCTTCTTCACTACTTCACTTTGAGGCATCCAAAATGACAATGCTATGCACAAGTTATCACAGGCTCAAGATGACCAGTTACAGTAGTTATTTACGACTCATCCATACCATGGCCCATTTCTACTTTCAAAGGCGTGTGAAGCTATGAATAGATTACTGGATCCCATCCTCTCCATACACTCTGTTCTCCTGGTGAAAATATGTGCTGTGCATTCATCCCTTAACATTCAGCCCACCCTTCTCCCACAGATACTTCCTTGTTTCATGCATGCTCTTCCATCCACTCGTGTCCTCAAGTCTGTGGCTCTCATAGCCTCCAATTCCACCCAACAACAGTCTCAGAATAAAGAGATTTTTTTTTAATTAAGTCATTATAACAACACGCTGTGATACAGCCTATCTCCTTTTACATCTGGTGTATTCAAAAGTATCTACTTTTACTGTACCTTTAACTTAAAAAAAAAAAACTCTGAATAGAAAAAAAAATCAATATAAAAATCCCCATCTACAGAAGGTTCAATTTTTTTAATCATGCAACAGCAAAAGAAAAAAAAAGTCACATTATGGAAGGAATGTATGTTATGTGCTTTTCCAGTTATCAGACAGGATTGTTCGGTTAAAAATAAGTAATAAAATAACTTCGACAGTTAGACTGGAGGTTTTTCTATTTCTTGCTGTCATTCTTTTCTTTCCTTAAATTACTACTTACATTTAAAAACTGTTTATGGAAAGACGTGCTTGCTGGCAGATAAAAAAGACACTCCAGATGAAATACATATGCCCAACGTGAAAGCTGAACAGATAGGTACATTTGATAGCACTAGGAGTGGCAGCAAATTCTGTTGTAACTGCACTACCGAAAGATTCTAAGACCAGATTTACTCTTTCCTCATCAGTATTTCTTGCACAAGAACCAAACTATTGAAGTTGTTTTCCTATTTCTATCTGTATCCTGGTTGATTCTAACTCTTGTAGGAATATCTTAAAACATATTTCTGGTCAAAGACAGACTTGCACAGGCAGAGTTATCAGTCAGATGCCTCATGCATAATTTGAGCACAGAAAGCAGTCCTGCTCTGGAGTCATTACTTTAGGTATTAAACGTCATCACTGCACTAGCCTGAGCCCAAACGAATGACCTGGGAGTCAAGACACCTAGGAACATATATATTCAATGACAGTTTTCTCATATGAGGTTCAGCCCCCAGGACAAAGTCTGCGTATTCTGACCCAGTTTCACTGCACAGTTTTGTAAAACATGTTCTCTTCCCACTGAAAAGGCTTCATGAACTGATCACGGTTACTGCCCCAGCTAGTTCCACATGCAAAGACTTTCATATTCCCTTCTCCAAAACTCACACCTTAATAAGATGGCTAGACACAGATTACCTGCAACCAACCTTACAGTTTTCATGTCCTACATTTACTTCTGATCCCACCTACAAAACCAAACCGGTTCCCAAATGTTTCCCCAATAAACAGGAGGGGTACAGAGCAGCTCCTGGCGGTTCCCTATGAAGTCACTGCCTTTGTTGTTTTAAACATGCAATTTAAAGAGAATGACACAATCTAGAATATGAGAGAGATTATCCTGCGGTCTGCGGAGGTGTCGATTGCTAGGAGATAAAAAGCCAATGAAACCTACACTATTTCTCATCACCGGCCAACATATTTATATTTAATTTCTGTTCCTCCAAAAACGTTAATAAGGCAAAAAGTCTCCCTCTTGTTAAGAGGTTCGGGGGGTTGCTTTGTGCGGTTTGCGTAAGCAATTTCGCCGCCGGCAGACACAAACCCCCACTCGTGCACTGCTGTATCTGAGATCCCAGTTCAACCCTAAACGCGACCCGTGCAGGAAGTCCAGGGGCAGAACCCACACCACCCGCCGCGCTTTCTGCGGCCTTTCTTTCCCTCCTCCCACAGTCCGCGGCGCTACGCGGCACGGGCTGCCACCCTGTGCTAGCACTGTGCGGGCGCGGGCCCGGCACTTCACCCT
>NW_010519780.1:0-5903 GCF_000687285.1 Phaethon lepturus
CTTTGGGCTGGTGGCCAGCGCCAGGGGCAACGTGGCCTTCGTGGCGCTGCGCGGCGAGCGGGGCCGCTGTGCGGCCGTGCCGGCCTGCGAGCACGTCTTCGTGTGGGACACGCGGAAAGGAGAGAAGGTGAGAGCGGGGCCGTCCCTGGGGCTGCGATGGTGGTGATGAGGAGTGGGAGGGGGCGGGGGGAGCGTAGTGCGCAGCGCTTTTGGGCCATCATGTGTTTTAAGGGAAGCGTCACCTCCACAGCTTCGCTCCTTTTCGGTAGGTTGAGCACACCGCTTGAGGTTTGCTTGTGGTGTGAGTTTGCAGCTCTGGGTGCAGCCTGGCTGAATGTCGCTGTTGATCCTTTGAGATTTGCCTTTGGTACATCAGCTGGGGAAGAGAAATTACTGCCACGGTGACTGGAAAGCTGTTCCCGCTTTAGCTGTCGACCAGCAACAGCGCTGTGTAAAAGTTCTGGGGCGAAACAGGGGTGTCATGGAGTTTGTGTTTTGGCTGTGGAACGGGGCTTCCCATGTGAAAGTTGTATCCTACTGGGGGCTTGTGACCTGTAACCTTAAGGGCTTTCCCACATATTTCCTCCTGTCAGATTCTGAAGTCATTGCAAGTACTCCTGTCCACTACAAACTGAATTCAGGATTTCCTTTAGCAACCACTAGAGTGGTGACTGCTGGCATGCTGTTCTGGATATGTTTTTATTACTCTCCAGTTCTTGTGCAGTCTGTGGAAAAACAGCTGTGTCCTATACATGAGAAAGACCAAGCAAGACAGGATAAGTCAGGAAGAAGCTTTCAGCCTTTATGCTTGAACAATGTTCCTTGCTCTCTGGCATTTAAAATGCAGGGGCTTCTGAGTTCCAGGCCTCATTCTACACCAGTTCCCTGTTTGATTGTGAGAAATTACTTTCTTTCTAGTTGCTGTCTGCCTTGTAAAATGGAGCTAATGACACTGTATTTGGTGCATGGAGCTGAAAAATGAACCTCTAAAGTGGCAGAAGCACTCAGTTGGAAGTTCAGTAGAAGAGCAGAGTATATTCTTTCTGCTGTACAAGTATCTGGCTCTGACATGTCATTTATCAACATTATATGTGTTTTGTCTCCTAAAAATTGCAGGTTCTTATCCTTAAGGGTCTCAAGCAGCAGGTCAGTTGCCTCTGCCCTTCTCCAGATGGGTTGCACTTGGCTGTTGGGTATGAAGATGGATCAATCCGTGTCTTCAGCCTCCTAAGTGGAGAAGCAAATATCACTTTCAATGGACACAAGGCTGCAGTTACAGCCCTGCAGTATGACCATCTGGGTGGCCGGCTAGTATCTGGCTCAAAGGTGAGAATTGCATGTCTGGAAGCCAGCCCTTTCATAGAGATGTTCCATGGAGGAGACTGAAAGCTGACCTGCAGTAAAATGTTTGGTATTTTAAGTGGGTTATGTGGCCTCTGCCTATGGC
This sequence comes from Phaethon lepturus, assembly GCF_000687285.1. NCBI lineage: Eukaryota > Metazoa > Chordata > Aves > Phaethontiformes > Phaethontidae > Phaethon > Phaethon lepturus. Next base: position 1,448 of record NW_010519780.1, read on the forward strand.
CAGAGGATGGCAGGGAGAGGACTTAGGGCTGCAAGACAATGATGGAGTTGTGGAGCCCAGGGTGGGGAGAGCAGCAGGGGCTGCAGGGCAGGAGCACGGTACTAGTAGAGCTGGTAAAGATCAAGGAGCTTGTGAGGTCAAGAATAACAAAAGTGACTCAAGCTGGGGCAGAGGTGCATTTATTGGTTTGAATGCACCTTTGGGGAAGGAATGTCACTGGCAGTAATCATCCCTGACATTCAAATTCAAAGTGAGAAAGTGTGCTCGCAGGTAATCTTTTCAATCTCGTGGCAGAGGTAGACATTTTGCAGAGACAAATGCCAGTGTCTTGGAGACATCTGTCTGTTCCAGGACACAGATGTCATTGTGTGGGATGTCATCAATGAGAGCGGGCTGTACCGGCTGAAAGGACACAAGGATGCTGTCACTCAAGTCCTTTTCTTGAAGGAGAAGAACCTGTTGGTCACCAGGTGAGCCAGGCTAAGCATAGTGGTCGATCAGGAAAGCAGCCATGGTTTTACTTGCAATTTAGACATTCTAGGTGCTATAGCCAGTTATATTTTCCTTCTCGACTCGTGATATCTCAGACCCACCAGCATCTTAGAATATGATTTTGTCACATCCACATATTTTTTTAAGTCCGGTGCCTGAATCCAGATGTGGTAAGTGGAACTGAAATGGCTATCCTGAAAAACAGAGTTTGGAAGAGGATTTAATTTGCTGGTAAATATAGCGATTTAGAATTATTGTAACAAGGAATAGTGATATGTTCATTATGTATGTAACCATTTTGCTGTTTATCTTGAAGAATTAAGCAGACTTGCCTTCTGTATGTGTTATTCACACAGCAGTGTGACAGAAAAATTGCTTCCTAGTAAGCTGTATTTGTAGGAATGAATTAAAAGATGATAGATTTCTTTTTAGTTGGTTTTCAGTTATTCAACATGAGCTGCTAGTTGACTGTATCCCTTTAATAGTAAGTGGTGGAGAGAAGATACTCTTGCTCAAATATCGGTCAATCATTTTTTGTTTGTTAATATGTCATCTAATAGCTTAATAGAAAAGTGCATGCAATCAGTTTGTAAAATTAGAACAAGTTTCTTGTGCTTTTTTTGCTGTTTCAAGTGGAAAAAGTAGTATTTTGTTGGTTTGGCAGATGATGCCTGTTTCTCAATGCAATTTCAAGTCTTTGCATGTCAGCTTTAGACATGCTTCTAAATTCTCTCAGTAGCTAAACTGAGATTGTATATCTCCTGACATAAGAGAAGATGTTATCCTGTTCTCTGGAGAGGCAAAGTTTTGCTTCCTTAGACTGGTTTGGTTTTTTTTCCCCAAGCAGCTAATTGCAGTCCTTTATGTACAGAATTTTTGTGATATTTTCATATGTCTAATTTACAAGTACCATTGGATCCTATGTAACAAGAGATGAATTAACTAATAAATATCACTTGTAATCAGAACTTTTTTGTTCTGAGCAAGCTTAGTAATGGAACAAGTTTTATATTTTGATTTAGTTGAAACTTACTGAAAAAAATAGGCGCTAACAAAGTTACCAAAAATAAAAAAAAGTGTTAAGTGTTGGTAGGGTGTACTGAAAAAAATCTGTTCAAGTTTCAAAAAACTTCAAATTACTTTTCTCAGGTGCTCATGTAGTATTGGGGTAGCATAATGTAGCCAGAAATATGTTTTCAAGGAGATCTAATCCCATGAGAGCTTGGAAGGATTTAAACAGCTGTAATTCTTTGTGAAGAGGAGCAGCTCCAAATCACTGTTCAAAATTAAGGAATCTGCTTTTCTTGTAGCCTGGTCAATGCACAGGCATGGCACAAGCTGAGAATGTGGAGGGGCCTTTTAGAGTCAGCTTTACAATTAATGAGCACTCTACACTTATTGTTCTCAGCCTAAATAATGAGAAAGGAGGCTTCATGATGCTGGAGCTTGCAGCTGAAGGAGGAAGCAGTTTTCAATGACTTGCTAGATACTTTTTTGCAGTACCTTTGTATTGCTATACTTTGTTCTTGCATAGCTTGCAAAATTCAATGTCTGAGCAGCTGCTCTGTGATACGTTGTGGCATGTTTTAGATTTTTTGTATTTCTACCACTTTTCTAAGCAGGTGAGCTCTGGCAATCTTTCCTCATGTGTTTAGTTTTTCTTTGTTCCAGTGGCAAAGACACGCTGGTGAAATGGTGGGATCTGGACACCCAGCACTGCTTCAAAACTCTGGTTGGACACCGTACTGAGGTAAAGAGGATGTGTGGGGAGCTGTTGGGGTGGAGAGACTTTGGACTACATGTCATGGCTCATTTCGCACTTTCCCTGCTCTCAGGAGTTGTAAACTGGCACCGTGATACATTTTGCTTGTCATTAAGCTTTAGAGAGAAAATGAGAAACTTCCAAACTTTCCAGGACCTGTCATCAACATGCAGTGGGTGACAATTCCAATACGGATATCCCCAGAGGAGGATCCAGTATCTTCTTGGTTGCTGCTTAAATAAATCAATTAAAGATGCTCTTACTGTTTTTATGATAGTTAAAGGAGCCATAAGCCAATTCCTCACACTGTGCCTCTGGACAGGTGTGGGGGATGGCTTTGATATCCGAAGAGAAGCGTCTGATCACTGGGAGTGCTGACAGTGAGCTGAGGGTGTGGGATATCGCTTATATCCAGGAGGTAAGATATTCCCTCTGTTACCCCTCACAGTCTTGCCTAGCAGCTTGTCTTTGGACTAAGATGGTACTGGAACAGGTTGCTCAGAGAGGTGGTAGATGCCCCATCCCTGGAAACATTCAAGGTCAGGATCAGGGTGCTCAGAGCGCTGTCCAACTAGTTGAAGATGCCCCTGCTCATTGCAGGGGGGCTTGGACTAGATGACCTTAAAGGTCCCTTCCAACCCCAATTATTCTATGATTCTATGGTTCTATGAAATCTGATTGACCTTTTGGGAAACAGCCAAAGTAATGTCTTTGGTGTCTGAGGGGTCCAGAAGCTGCTCTTGGGATAGACTTTGCTGTTTTCTGTGTTTTGAGCTTTCAAGTGAAGCTGTGAGCACTTCCAGAACAAGATTTCCAGTGTGTGCCAGATCTTCCTGCCTTCTGGCCTACAGCTAGAGAAGAGAGTCTTGTGGGTAGATGGTAAGCAGAGGAGGACATGGAGTGTTTGGTGCCTGCAGGCATGCTATAGGCCACTCCTTTGTTGCAGTGTATGCTCACCATTTGTTCCTCCAGGGGAATGAAGTGTAAGAGGCAGAAACCAGAACGCTGTAGCTCTTGTGGTTTAAGGTACTCCTTATGTTTTGGGTTTTTTGTTTTTTTGTCTGTGAACAGGTAAAAGACCCTGATGAGCCAGAATCCAAGAAAAGCAAAGGTTCTTCACCTGGAGCAGAAGAAAACACTGAAGAGGATGAGACCCTAGAATTGGATGAGCGTCCTGAGGAAGTAAGCTCAGTTTTCCATGCTGTCTGTGGGATTGTGTATCTAACCCCATTTACATGGTGCTGCTTGCAGAGCCAGCAGTTTTAGTCATTCACTCATTGCTCCTCTGTGTTGGATTTATAAACCGAGTGTCATATTTAGCCTTTTAGGGAAAATGTGGTAATTCTTGTCTTGCTTCATAACATCTTCCTCAGCAGCAGTTGCTGCCTCATCTACCTGCAGAACATCAGAGGAGTATGTGTGTCAAAACACATATGTGTTATTCTCCACTGAAAACTGTTTCTTTGCCTTCTATTTGGGGAGGACTCACAAATGTTTTAAGTTTGGCAGTGCTAACAGAGCTCTTTCATCAAACAACACAGGAATAAAATAGTTACTAGTTGGCTGGCAGCTGCTGAGTTCAGTGCTGATGCTTAGCTTTGCAGGTCAGTAGCAGAAACTGAGAGGTCAGAGTTGCACCATAACAAAATATGGTGTGAGATTCAATTACAGAAAGCCATTCCCACTTGTGCTGCTGGTAGAGACTTTACTGAATCTGTCTTTCTGCTAGAACTTTCTGGGGTCCTCAGATTTCAGACTACTTGTAGTTATGGTAGATACCTGGCTTCGTTAAATACTTTTCCAACTTCCTCTCCAGAGGATTTCTCTGTCTTCAGCTGCCTATTTAAGAGTCTCTGTTCCTGCCTTCTCTGCCTCTTCTGACAGAAGAACTGAGCTCTGCTGCCTTTGTAGCATAAAACTTCAGCCCCATCTATTAAATGGTTATGGCTTGACAATAAAGTTGTTATTCTTCCACTGAGACTGTCGATGATTATTTTCAGCTAATATGCAACAAAACATAATGACATAAGCCTGTAGCTCTCACAAATGCTTGCTTTGTCCCCAGATTATCCTTGCTAGCTGTCCTACCAGGAGCCTGTAGGTTCATTGTCCCCTCTTCTCGACTTCCCTTGCCAGTAGGTTTCTGAGCTTGCTTGAGAAGATCACTTGACCTTTCAGAACAAAGTTCTTCTCTTTCTTTCC
>NW_010519780.1:5934-30466 GCF_000687285.1 Phaethon lepturus
AAAGTGCAGTAAAGTTGGATCCATCATGCGGGAAGGGAGAGACCGAATAGTTACTCTTGCCACAGACCAAACAGGCAAGATTTTGGCCTGCCATGTAAGTAATGTTGGACTCTGGTATTGAGCTGTAGAGGAGGCTGTTAGAGACCCTGGGTAGTTTCTGTAAGGGCCAGCCAGGTCTTTGTGTGCTTTTGACCTTGTTTGCTCTGTCTTTAGGGAACAGATGCTGTTCTGGAAGTGTTCTCTGTCCTTTCTGAAGAGGAAGTCCGAAGAAAGTTGGAAAAGAAAATGAAGAAAGCAAAGAAAAAAGCCAAGTAAGCAGTCTTTTGGATGTATTTGGATGCTGTCTGTGTCCAGAGAACTGTAAGAAAAGCACTTCAGCAACAGTGGTTGAACTCTAAGCTGCTAGTCATTCTGTCTGTGCTATCTGTTGTATTTTGGGGTCACTGATCCTGTGCATCCTTGGTGCTTGTCTGAGCAACACTGCTCCCAGAGACTAAGGAAATACCTTTCTTTCTGAGTCTTCCCCCTGCAAAAAAAACCTAGTATATGCAAAGGAATGGACATAAAATGGGTTTTCCAGAGCTGCTTACTTCTACCTGACATTTTTATTTACATTGCTTGGTGCATCAAATGAAGTCCTTGATAGGACATACAGGAATGAGAGTTCCATCTGAGATCTCAGAGTGATTGATACCTCATCTCCTGTTTTGCAGCAGGCAGAGATACAGGTGAGAGCTTTCTTAATGTTTACTTAAAGTGTCTCTCTGGTTATCCTGGCACTTAACAGGTGCCTCGCAACAGCCCTTAGGGAGAGGTCTGTCTCCAGGGTAGAAATTGAAGCATAGGGCATGTAAATCTGGAGATGCATTTTGGCAATGGCTGAGGACTTTTGGTGAGTGGTAGGAGATGAGCAGAAGCTGATCTCCCTCTCAAACGCTGCTTTCTGTTGTCTGTTTTGTATCCATCTTTCTAACATGCCTTGTTCAAGTGCTTTGGCTCCAGAGGAGGTTGCCTTTTTTTTAGGACAGTTTGTCTTTTTAGTAGTCTGCGTTCCAGCATGAACTTCACTGTCTCACCCCGTTCTTAAATGTAGTTAGCACTGCTGGATAAGAGTGTGGTTGTTTTCAGCAGGCTAAGTGGTTTCCTTATGTTTTTTTCTGTCTCTCTGTTTATGTTGGCTGTGCTGGGTTATTTGACTGTCCTCCATTATCTGACATTTCTAGACAGAACTCTGAAGAGGAGCCTGAAAAGAGTGTGGAGCTGAGCCTGCAGGAGAAGATTCAGCGGGTCACTAACGTCAGAGCTTCTTCTAAAATCAAGTGAGTGGAAAGTCTTGTAGAGGCTGAGCTGTGGTTATGCAGCTACTCAGGGAGAACTCTGCCCAGCTCAATACAGGCAGAGGTGGAAGAAGCTTCCCCCTCGACATCTGTAGCCAAGAGGCCTACCACAATCTCCAGTCCATTCACACCTCTTCCACAAATGGTCCCCTTCTTGCACACATCTGTGGCTTAGTGTGCACTTCCTTGTGGCCTGCACTCTGTGTTCCTCTTTCTCAGTTGTTCTTGGTATTTGATCCCTCCTACATTTTGTCTTATTGGCCCTCTGTACAGCTCTGATTTTGTCTAATCAAACAGGTCATTTGACTTGATTCTCTCTCCAAAAGGAGAGCTGAAGATCATACTCCTGCTCCAGAATAACATCATTGAGTCGTACAACCTGAACCTGTCAGCACAAGTCCCACAGGCTGTCCGTGTGTCCAAGATAACCATTGGAGGCCACCGCAGTGATGTCAGGACGTTGGCTTTTAGCTCTGACAACATTGCAATTCTCTCAGCAGCTGCAGAGTCTGTAAAGATTTGGAACAGGTACACAGTCCAATTGTGTCAGTCTCCTCTGTCCTATGTATGTCAGTCTCCCAGAACTCAGGGATGCTGAGTTCAGAGAGGCAGTGATAAGGCAGAGAGGATGATGGAGAAATACAAAATAGCAAATGAAGTAAAGGAAGTAAATAGAAAACTATTTGACTTCTTTCCTTATTAGGGAAACTGAGAAGCTATAGAGCTAAAACTGCATAATTAACTCATGGAGTTTGATGTTGTAAAGCAGCACTGAGGCTAAGTTACTAAACTTATGGCAGGTATGGAAAGACAAATCTCTAAACGCAAAGGTCATACACAGCAGTCTGGTATAGACTGTATTTTGTTGGGTTTTTTTCCTTTTAAATGGGAAGTACTGTTACCCTAAATTAGCTACTGCCTGTTCTGTAGGGAACATGTGGGTTTCTTGACACTTTGCCTGAAGGATCTAGTATTAGACTGAGTATGCTGCTGTTTTGATCTAGTGTTGTCCCAGTATTTCTTGAGTGGTGCTGATTTCAGGCTCTGTTTCCTTTGAGCATGCTATCTTATACTTCCTTTCCTGAATGACAGCAGTTGCTGTTTGAGAGCAGGAGCTCTGTCCTTGCTCACAGCAGTAAGTCATGATGGTGGTGCCACATTTTTGTGGAAAATGTTCTTAGCAATAATGCTGGTTAGCATTTGGGTCATAGGATGATGGTGGTGTATCTTCTGGCCCCCAGTGAAAAGACAGCTGTAGGCAGAGGCCACTCTGGAGCACGTCTTAATTAAGTGGGCCAGATTTTGTGTCTGATAAGAGGTTTTTGGCTCTGCCTTTGTCCACAGATCGACCTTGCAGTGCATTCGGACAATGGACTGTGAGTATGCGCTCTGCTCACTCTTCGTCCCAGGAGATCGGCAGGTCATCATTGGCACCAAGGTAAGTATAGTGTCCTTCTGCACTCCAGACTCCCCAGGTCTGGAAGTATGTTAGGAAAATGTTGTTAAGGCAGTCTTGTAGAAAATGCATTGTATCTCCTGATCTGGAGCACTCTGTTTTAGATGTAAAAACTTCTCTGGCAGTCAGGTTCTGCTCTGTTCCCACACTCTTTATGTAGCTCTTGTGGCTTGAGCTGGACAGCTGGGGAGAGGTTTGGGAAGTCCCTGATGGAGATTGGGGATTTGACCATCTGTGTGTAACAGCCATCTAATGAAGCTGACTGTTTGGGAGATGGGTGGCAGGGGTGGTGTTCTGCTAGGAGCTGTCATGTATCATGAAGGTGGAGGGACTGATTTTGTCCTCTGTGATCTATCTTTTTCCCCAGACAGGGAAGCTGCAGCTGTATGACCTGGCTTCTGGGAGTCTAGTGGAGACAATTAGTGCTCATGATGGGGCAGTGTGGTCCATTGCTCTTTCACCAGACCAGGTAACTCAGCCACCTGTCTAAGTATCATCCATTGCACATCTTTTCATGTAGCTCCTTCCTGTAGTGCTGTGTTTGCACTACTGATGGGAACTCCTTATTGTGGCAGGTGGAGGATGCAGCTGGTAGTGTCTAAGAACTTTAACTGTGGATATGTGCACAGCTTGGTGAAATACCTCTCTAGTTGTGTGGCACATGGCAATGAGTGTTTGGGCTGAGTGGGCCCATCCTCATCACCTCATCTGGCTTCTGCATGATGGAGAACACTCGGACTTCCCTGGTGGAGACCATGTGTGCATCAGTACATACCCTGTGGATGTGTTCCAGCTGTGGAAAGCTTCAGCCCCTTGTAACCTGCTGCAGTGGCTGATTATCCTCCTTGTTTAAATTTGCTGCTTGTCTGCTAGATTAAAGATCTCTAACATGGTGATGTTTTTTATTTGTGTTGCACTTTTCCTGAGTGACCAAATCATCCTCCCCATCTATCTGATGGTCATTAGGCTCAACTTTGTCCCCGCAGGATGTGTTTTCCGGGCTCTTAATTGTTCTTGTGGTACTTTTTAGGTTACTGTAGTCTTTTTTTTTGCAGGTGGCCCTAGGGTCTCGGTTCCCTGTCTGATAGGCATTATACCAGTGCCAAATGCACTAGTGCCTTTTGAATCCATCCAAGGACTTAATTAGCTCTTTTGGTGCTAGTTCTGCAGTGAGAATGTGTATTCAGATAATAATCCACTGTGTCCCTCAAAGCCTATTTTGGGGCACTGCTTTGCGGAAGGCATATATGTGGGACTTAGACCATTGCTTCCTAATACATAAATTAATGTTTTGGTTCTGTTTGGGCACTCTTTGTCAGATAGGTTGAATAGCTCTGATATTATATAAATACATTTAATTGGTTATTTTTCTAGTAATCCATAAAATCTGAAGCAGCATAATGTCAAGTTATTAGGTATTTCTTAAGCTTTGAAACCTCTTAGCTGGTCTTGAATCCATGGAGTATGTGCTCTGTTGAACTATAGTATCCTAGTTAGGTAAATGAAAATGTAACAAAAGACCAAGAGGCGTTCCTTGCACGAGCAACACTGTTACTATTACCAACTGCAGCTTTAATCTTAAGGACGATTATAATCCCTATCAAATTAATTTTCCATAAGCTCTTTTCTCCATATTCAGTTTACTTTGTTTGATGGAAACTGCAGTGACCTGTTACTTCTATTGACTATGCTCAGTTACCAGGCCTGCCTGTTTATGGTGTTACATTAGTTTCTTCCTGGATCTCACCTAGTATTTCTGAAGTTGCTGAGAATGGACGTTGACAGTTTAGAGACCTCAGTTTGGTCTGTAAAAGTCTTGGATTCAGGGGATCTGAACCATTGATTTATAAATGCCTGACATAGGTAGCTGCCTTCTGACAGCCTTGTGAGTTATTGGAGCAGTTTTTCATCACTGTCTTGTAATGTGATTATGGTATGTGGGGTTTTTTTTTTCCTCTGAGCACAGCAGATGAGAAATGTTTACTGAACCCATGTTTACTGAGCATTGCTGTTTAATAGTTCTCATACTTCCCTCTAGAAGTGGGTCAGTACTACTGGAAAGACTTTTTTTTTAAATGTTCCCATTTTACATGCACACACTCACTCTATTTAGCCTAACCACTGTGGCTGTAGAAGTCTGTCTGTGTCTTTTACTCCTTATATCAGTTTTTCTCCATTACCCCAGTTCAGGTTCATATTGTTTTCTATCAATTTCTACTTTCTTCTGTTTGCTGTGTGTCCTTTCTTATTTTTCTTATATGGTCATGTTGCACTAGAAGCTGGAGTGGTTTTTAGTGGAATCAAAACGCTAGCAAGTAATAACCTGCCTAAGATTCATTCACCCTACAGATTAAAGCATATGGGATGGATTTTACCCTTGTTCTTAATGTAAAAGGGATAATGTTGAACTGTTCTTCCTTTAGAAGGTTGTGCTTGTGGGCTTGTGTAAGGTGTGTGTGATCCAGTAACAGTGGGAGTGTCAACTTGCCCACAAAACACAAGCACATTATTAGCTACAGCTGAGATGACTGCTTTCAGTCCCAAAGTTTCGGTCTGTGTCTTGATTTACATTTGGAGTCTTGTCTTAGACCTCCCTGCCAGAGCTTTTGAGAGTGCTGTTGTTGCTCAGCTGATGGGTAATGCATGCTCAACCAACCAAAGCAAGTGCTCCTGGTGGTGTCCACTTAATAAGTAATACTGTAGGAATGTGGGACATGTCAACACACAAGGAGGTTTTTGAAAATTCCTTGCGGTAGAATTTCTCTGGGTTATAGCAAAAGTGGTTTCACAATAATTTTTTTGTTCTCCCTTGCAGCGTGGCTTCGTGACGGGAAGTGCTGATAAATGTGTCAAGTTCTGGGAGTTTGAGCTTGTGAAGGATGAGAGCAGTGGTCAGAAAAGGTGAGAAAAGAAACCTTTCTAGACTACACTGAGCTGCAGTATCCATTGTTTTTGGATACTTTGGGTTTTGCTGTGCACTGTAAGAAGTGCCCATGACGTGTACGTGGAACACATGGAGAAGAGTGTGAGCTTAGTGCTGTTTTGTGAAGGTCTGAGCTTAGCTGGGGAAGGGCACTTACCACATTCTGATCCCTTGCTCATGTGTGAGTTTAGCTTCTAACCACAGGATGGGCCTCCAGATTAAGCAGTAAATTTAGCAGTGAGGTTTATCAGCCTGCAGTGCCGTGCTTATTTCCAATCCTGTCTTGTTCAAATCATAATGAGGAATGAGATGCTGCCTGTTAGAAACTTGTTTTCTCAGGGTGCAATGTGGGAATTGTATTCATACCTCTTCCCGACTTGTTTGTTTGGGATAACAATTGGTATTTTCCCTCTTCTTGTGACCAGGCTTTCCATGAAACATGTGCGCATTTTGCAGCTGGATGAAGATGTTCTCTGCGTGCGCTACAGCCCCAGCCAGAAACTGCTGGCTGTCTCCTTACTGGATTGCACTGTGAAGATTTTCTACATTGACACACTCAAGGTGCGTGGCCAAATATGGGCTGTGAGGCTGTGCAGGGAATGACGTAATTGTAGTCTGAAAGATCAGGAATACACAGGAAAAGTCTTATTTATTGTGGGACACTAGTAAGAATCAAAGAGAGACCATGCATCCCACTTCAGGTGTCTGTTTGCTAGCAAACCTGACAGAACCATGGCTGGCCCACATTGGGGAGAAAATCCATTTTTTTCGTCTGGAAAGTGGTGTGAACCTGCAGTTGGCAAGGTTCATTCTACACCCTATGGGCATGGTGGTACTGCAGAGCTGCAAGGTGCTGTAAGGGTGGGAGTGGATCTGTTGCACATGGCATTTAATAGGTCATAGCAGAGGCAAAGCCTGGGGGAGGAGAATCTTCCTTGTGAGTGGTGTGGTGGTTTTGTGAGTTTTGTATTAGCATGTGAATGTTAAGGAATATAACACAAGACAGACCAGCACTGACAGATAGGCAAAGAGAAACAGAGATAAACTCTATAGGCAGTGGTGATTAGCACCAGAATTAGCTCAGCTTGCTTGGGTACTTCCACCCTTCTCTCAGTTCTGCCATCATTGCCTTGCTACTAACAGTGTTCAGAGCAAAAATGAAAGTGTGGCAGTGCTAGAAAGAGCTCCTGAGGCAGAGCAGAACTAGCCTGGACCTCGAGATTTTCGCACATGTCTACCCAGCATGTCTAACTGAGATGCCTTTCTTCTGCTTCAGTTTTTCCTCTCTCTGTATGGACACAAGCTGCCAGTGCTGTGTATGGACATCTCCTATGTAAGTATCATTAGGACTGTGTGTTAGGTGGGACTGTGGTGATGTGGATGACTGCGAGAGCCTCTGCTGGATAATGCTTTCTTGTCACCTCCTTGCTCCCAGCTTAGCAGTTTCTTAATGGGACACAGCAAGCCCTTCCTTATCCCGCAGTCCCTGTGCTCACTGGGAGGGGTCACAGAGTAGTGGTCATGACAGAACTGACCAGGGCATTTTGTAAGCGACTGGAAATCAAAATGTTGTGGTGGTTCATGCTCTCTGTTACTCTCAAAGTTACTAACTGTGTGAAAGGAGCCTGAATTCTTTGTTAGTGGGAGCACAGAGCAGGTGCTGAGGTGGAGCAGCCTCTTCATGCCTGTTCATTCTTGGGCTGTATCTTGCTCTGGGGTGTCCTTGGAATGAAGCTCCCTGGAAGCCAAAAATATCAAGATATAGCTAAGGTCTTAAATGCCTGCAGAGGTTCAGAACAGAGCCAGGGTGCTGTCAGTAGGCTGTGCCAGTACCACAAGCATGGTCCACTCTGGTGAGAGGAGGTGGAGGGATAGGATGAGAGGAAATGGCCTCAAGTTGTGCCGGGGAGGATTAGATTGGATATTAGGAAAAATTTCTTTACAGAGAGAGTGGTCAAGCATTGGACCAGGCTGCCCAGGGAGGTGGTGGAGTCACCATCTCTGGAAGTATTCAAAAAACGTGTGGATGTGGCGCTTCGGGACATAGTTTAGGGGGCCTGGTGGCGTTGGGTTAACGGTTGGACTTGATGATCTTGAAGGTCCTTTCCAACCTTAGTGATTCTGTGATCAGGAGGGCATGTTTCAGGAGCCAGATATCTGCCTACTCAGCACTGCTTAATCACTAGTTCAGCAGCAATTCCTCATGGGTCTGCCAGCCAGCTACCCGCACTCTCCTTTCTCGTTGCTCTGTAGGATGGGACTCTAATTGCGACCGGCTCTGCTGACAGGAACGTGAAGATTTGGGGCTTGGATTTTGGGGACTGTCACCGCTCTCTCTTTGCCCATGATGACAGGTTAGTCAAATCCTGCAGCATCTCTGGGCTATCTTATTGCCAAGGGGTTGTGATCCAGCAAGAAACCTTTTGTCCAGCATAGAGTGGGAGGAGGTCTGCAGCGTTTCCCAAGTACGTGAATTTGAGCCTTTTTCCCTTCCAGTGTGATGTATCTGCAGTTCGTGGCGAAATCCCATCTCTTCTTCACAGCTGGAAAGGACAGCAAGATTAAACAGTGGGATGCAGATAAATTTGAGCACATCCAGACGCTGGAGGTAGGAAGTTTTGGAGACTTGAATTTTTGGAGAAAGGAATCGTTATCCCAGCAAGAGCAGCACTTCCGTCAGGGGTTGGGAGCTGGGTGGTGTTCATGTCTTACCTCTTCTGTCTGCCATGCAGGGGCATCACCAGGAGGTGTGGTGTTTGGCACTCAGTCCCAATGGAGACTACGTGGTGTCGGCCTCCCATGACAAGTCCCTGCGCCTCTGGGAAAGGACAAGGGAGCCACTTGTTTTGGAAGAGGAGAGGGAGATGGTGAGAGTTGCATCTTTCCTGCCAGTGATGACTCCAAGACCTGTTTTTTCCCCAGCAGGAAGATACCTCATTTTTCACTGTGGAAGAGCCTGGCTCCACAATTGGCAGACTTGCTCGTTACTAACCACAGCCTGGTGTTGAGGTGCCCAGGGTTGACTGGCATCTTTTGCATGATGGTACTGTTGCCCTGATCTGTCTAAAGACATCTAAAGACACAGATGTTGTAGATCCTTGCCTGTCTGTACTGCATTGCAGAGGGCTGGATAACTTGCGCTCTGCCTTGCTTCTGTCTTGCTTCCCAGACCTTCCTCTATAGCTGTGGTTTTCTACAGGCCTTGTTGGCTACAGACTTTGACCTTCTCTTACTCTCATGTGCTCCTTTCAACTCAAGTGTGCTTTGATTGTGGAGTGATGGAGAGCACTGCTCCTGTTAAATGCAGCTTGTCTTGGTTTCCCCTTTTCCAAACATGAGAGGTCCGCTCTATCTCAGTAGAAGGCCCCAGAGCTCAGGGATGCTGGAAGAAGCTCCTTCTACTCCATTTGAGCGTGTATTGTGAGGAGTTATAGACTCACAGAAAGGCTTCAATAGGAAGGAAACTCTGGGGGTCTCTAGTCCAACCCCTTGCTCATTGCAGGGTAACTTTAAAGCTGCATCAGACTGCCCAGAGACTTGTCTTGATGCATGAACATCTCCAAGGAAGGAGATTTTCCAGGCTGTCTGAGCACCTCTTTCAGTGCTGAAGCACTGTTGGTGTTGGCAGACGCATTTGTTACATGAAACAAAATTCCTAATTTCCAACTAGAAATTCCCGTGGAACAATTTGTAACTCTTGTCTTTTCACTGTATCCCTCAGAGGAGTCTGCCTTTGTCTCCCCTTCTTAAAGCAGTTCTCAAACCACAGTGGGAGAAGTGTGTAGGAATATGTGCAGAAGCAGGAGTGGATGAGAAACCTGCAATAAATGTGGTGGGGTTTTGTTTTTTGTCCCAGCCTGTTTGCAGATAGCTGAGTTGATCCATAGGCAGCATCTTGATTCCCAGTGGGTGGTGTGCTAGGAATGATGGTGGTAAAATGAGAGACAGCTCCTTCTCCAGGTGCCAGAGAAGTGTGTTTTGGGTCAAGCTTGAGTAAACCGGTAAAAACCATATTTACCAGTGTAAATACACCAGTAGTGAATTTACACTGATGGAGCCCTGTTCATGTGAGAGATGCCATACAGGACGCTCTGTCCTGTTGCAGGTTAGGACAACCCTGGGACTTTTCTAGGTTTCTTTTTTCTGTGTTGTGTGCTAGGTAGAAGGTCTGGTGCTGAATTGCTGTTGTCTGTGTGTCAGCTTCGTGGGCTGTCTAAGGGCAGTCCCTGCATCCAGAGCAGAGACCCTGATTTCTTTCTGCCTGGGAGATTCCAGAGTTCTCTGTGGGGTTGGGACCAGGAACAAGTGGCCATTTTGCACTGGCATTGTTGATCTCTGCTGATTTGTCCTGGTTTTGCAACAGGCTGCGTGAAGCTGCAGGCTCCCTTGCTGAACCAGTCTGGAAGGGACTTGAACCCTTGCTTGCTGCCTGCTCACCTGTGTTAATATGTTGTGTTCTCATTCACTGCAGCAACGAGAAGCAGAATATGAAGAGAGTGTGTCGAAGGAAGAGCAGCCTGTGGTGAGTTGCACCGTCTGAGTTTGTGCCAGTCTGACTGTACAAAGTCTGGAATAACTGTTTCTGTAAGAGGCATAGAAGAGGTGTCAGAGAGGACTGATAATTTTCATGCTTTGGGGAGGTGCAGGGGGGAAGCTGCTGCTGAAGCTGTGGTTGCCCCATGATGCAGTTGACTCTGGTACTTCCTACAGACTTCAGGAGAGCGTGTGGAGCTGGCCAAGCTGGTACACAGTAGCTGTGAACACTGAAACCTTGCTGTGCTGTTGCCCTTCCTGTCTTCCCAGTTCAGGTCCACACCAGCTCTGTATCAAGGCTGGGCTGCCTTTTGACAGCTGCTTCCAGGTCCATGTAGTGCAGGACGGGTGGGGAAGCCTGATCCCCCTTGCTCAGATGCTTGGGTTGTGTTGCTGATAGTTTTGACACTGATTGGATCATTTGGCCTCTGTTGGCAGAACAAGAGCTGTGTTTACCTGCCTCCCAGAGCTCAGTGTTTGCACAGTGCCTCTGCTCCTGAGGAAGAGCTGTGTACTTGGGAAATCCTGTATTTCCTCAGATAAATGACCATTTTAGGGAATGGGGCTGGTGTTTTTCTTAGTATAGACTGTGGTAGGATGCAGGGGGTGCCTACATGTATCAGCTACAGAAGGAGGGAGCTGCAAACTCTGTATTTTGTAGGTGGCCAGAGAGACGCAAGGAGAGACGGGGCTGGCAGGAAAGAAGACTATTGAAACCATCAAAGCGGTAAGATTGTGTGGGTCTGCTGGCATTGCTTTGTGCCTTAGCCCCTCTCCTTGAGAGACTGATGTCAGAGGGTCGGCGCATCAGTTTGAAGAGGAATAACCTATGCTGTCACATAAGGGCAGATTGCCTCTGCCTGCAAGAGCAGCCTGTCCTGCTCCATGACCAACAGGGAGGGATCTGACTCTGGAGAGTCACGCACCAGGAATTATCTCCTCCCGAGATCTCTACAGGGAGCGAGGTGTGAGGTTCCTGTAGCTGCAGCTTTCTCTGCCTGTCATGTGTGGGACAGGGGTTTGCAGCCCAAAGGAGCACAAGGCAGCTGGGATGTTCTCTAGGCACCAGGTCTCTCCCCAAAGGGTCTGCCTTGTCCCATGGGCATCTGTGGAAGGTGGCAATGTATTGCAGTGCCTGAGCCGGGAGGTGGGTAATTTCATGGCCACAGATTTCAACAGTCTGGTACTCTTGTAAATACAGAGGAAATCCTTAATCTGAATAGTCAAGATGGCCTGACTCTGGCTTGTGCCTCAAAGGGGTACTGCTTGCTGGGGGTGGAGTTCAATGTCAAGGCAACCCTTGAAGGTGCAGCAGAGAGCACCCAGGGCAGTGGGGGAAATGAGGATGGTGTTTGACATCTTCAGGACATGACTGATGTGCTCAGAGTAGTGGTGCAGTCTGGTGTAGAGGTTGTCTTCCTGAGTGAGATGTCCTGTGATGCTCCATGTCAGCCCCTCTATTTCCACCTCCATTTGTCCAGTTGGACTTGAGCTTTTGTTTGGCTTGTCTAGCCAAACTGATGTGCTGTTCTGCCACGCAGGCTGAGCGGATCATGGAAGCTATCGAGCTGTATAGAGAAGAGACGGCAAAACTAAAGGAACACAAGGCCATATGCAAAGCTGCGGGAAAAGAGGTAAAAGACTGAGGAATGTACCAATCCCAAGGTGTGTTGGATGTATCCTTCCAGGGCAGGTGGAAATGCTTGGTATGCAGATAAAATCAGGACAGCTGGAAATAGGAGAGAAAACTTTTGGAGAACAAAAATGGCACTGTGCTCTGGGGCATGGTTAGTGCTGTGTTCTTTCCAACAATCTTTAGGTTTAAAGTAGGATGTAAGTTTTGTCCCTAGGAGAGCATGCTGCTGCAAATTCATCCCCAAGCCTATTCTTTGCCTTCATCTCAACACATTTTGCTAAATAAAGGGGCTGTGGGATAAATAAAGGGGCTGTGGGAAAAGTGACAGTTAAGAAGTGGAAGAAAATGTATACATGTTTGAGTTAGTCATATATGTCTGAGAATGAGATTGTCTAGTGGCTGCAAATGAGGCCTTTGGCAACCTTCTGGGGAGGGCAGCAGTGTGGGAAATGCAGGAAAACACTTGATAAAAGCTCTCTACTACTGTGGGATAAAGTTTGTTCTGTGAATATGCATTTGTACACACACACCTGCCTCATTGTAACCCATTTTGTGTCTCCAGATTCCCTTTCCTGTCAATCCTATCCTCCGTGCATATGGAAATATTACAGTAAGTGGAATGCCCAGGCCACAGGCTGTGGGTCATTCTTAGCTGGAGTGGGGCTGGTTGATTTGCTGGCTAAGCCAAAACACTGGGTTGCTGTAGGGAAGCAGGATGTCTTGGTTCAACTGGAAACAAAAACTCAGCAGTTTTGCTTGTGCAAAGTGAACACGGAATATGGGGTTTTTTTGGGTGTGTCTTTTGCAGGGGTGGGGGGTGTTGCTTTTTTTTTTTTTTGTATTCTTGAAGATAGAGGAAAGCTAGTTCAAACTTTTCCTGTGCCTGAGAGCACAGGAGGGTGCAGTTGCCATGCTACAGCATATTCCATCTTACACAAAATACCTGAGCATCCACTAGAATATGTAATTGAGAACCCATGTCACTGTGTCCCCAACCATGTGACATCAGTCAGCGCTTAGCCAGAGCCATTCTCTCCCTTCCTCTGTGAATAGAGGCATATTTAATTGCAAGTTGAATAGGTTGAACAGGGCTGAATGAAATCTTAGGCTCAGTAGCTAGCAATTTCTTTGGAGGCGGGTGATGTTTGATTGAACCCCACTGTACAGAGACGGGAATTTGAACCTGTTCCCAAAGTCTTGGCTGGAAGAAAGTGCTACTCCAAGTGCTAGACTGCTGGGTAAAAACATAGCCACAAGTTATGACGTGTCCTGTTATGTGGTGAACTGAGCATGTTGAGCATTCAGTATGTCAGACTGTGAACAAAAATACTTCATACACTGACAGTCACTTACCCTCTTTCTTGGGAGAGACTGCTTGTGGAGGACTTGTCCCACTGTACCTACTGTGTTGCCTTGACTCAAGAAGCGGGAGCTGGAAGCACTTGAAGGCTTCCTGATCCTGTAACCAGCAGGGCAGCTCTGAGCAAGGCAGAGCTGTGTTGTACCTGCCCGGGTTTATTTCTGTGGCATCGGTACATCAGTTACTGATTCTGCTTTTCTTCCTAAATAATTTACATTGAGAAAATTCTGCATGGTAATGCAAATGTCCAAGTATTGCAGGCTTCATAGAATCACAGAATCACTGAGGTTGGAGAAGACCTTTAAGATCATCAAGTGCAACCGTCAGCCCAACACTACCATGCCCCCTAAACCATGTCCTGAAGTGCCCCGTCCACATGTTTTTTGAACACTTCCAGTGATGGTGACTCCCCCACCTCCCTGGGCAGCCTGTTCCAATGCTTGACCACTCTCTCCGTAAAGAAATTTTTCCTAATATCCAATCTAAACCTCCCCTGGTGCAACTTGAGGCCATTTCCTCTCGTCCTATCGCTGGTTACGTCGGAGAAGAGACCAACACCCACCTCACCACAACCCCCTTTCAGGTAGTTGTAGAGAGCGATAAGGTCTCCCCTCAGCCTCCTCTTCTCCAGACTGCACCTCCCCAGTTCCGTCAGCCACTCCTCATAAGACTTGTGCTCCAGACCCCTCACCAGCTTTGTTGCCCTTCTCTGGACACGGTCCAGCTCCTCAATGTCCTTCTTGTAGTGAGGGGCCCAAAACTGAACACAATATTCAAGGTGCAGCCTCACCAGTGCTGGGTACAGGGGTACAGTCACTTCCCTGGTCCTGCTGGCCACACTATTTCTGATATAGGCCAGGACGCTGTTGGCCTTCTTGGCTACCTGGGCACACTGCTGGCTCATGTTCAGCCAGCTGTCAACCAGCACCCCCAGGTCCTTTTCTGCCAGGCAGCTCTCCAGCCACTCCTCCCCAAGCCTGTAGCGTTGCATGGGGTTGTTGTGACCGAAGTGCAGGACCTGGCACTTGGCCTTGTTAAACCTCGTACAGTTGACCTCAGCCCATCGATCCAGCCTGTCCAGATCCAGGCTTGAGGTGGTGCCTTTACCTGCTCATGTCATACTAGTACACAGCAGTTTTCACTACACTCTGAGAATTTTTTGGTTATATAAAATATACACACGGATGCATGGGTTTCACTGATAGATAAAAATCCACTACTCTGAGAAGATTAGTTTTGTTTTTTCTAATTTATTTCAATGTATACTCCTAAATTGCATTTTTAATTACCCTTAGGAAGATCCTTGTTTTTTCATTCTCCCCTTTTCTGAAGATTATGTCAATGCCAGATGAAACAGCCTTTTGTCTTCCTGCTAACCACTTGTAATCACCTTACAAGAGCCCTTCTGTCCCTTCCTCCATGGTTATAGGTATATTTAATTGTAAGTTGGACAGACTGCAACAGAAGTGAATGAAATCCTCTGACTTAGTAGTTAGGCATTTTCAGCAATTTCCAGCTCTGCTCTGCATCTGCCAAACACTTTCAGCAGATATGCAGGAGTAGCAGGAATTAAGTCTTTGGGACATGAGTTTGTGTAAAGTTTTATATGTATAATTTATCTGTTTCACCAAGCTTTTTATCCAGTTTGTACAAGATTCATTGAAATGAATATGAGATGATTTAGCTGATTGAATATAAATTAGATTTTTCACAATATTCTTCACCAGTTTAGAGTATTCTGAGAAGGCTGGGTGTGTGTCTTGGGGAGGGAGAACTTCTCAGATTGGCAGCTGATTGAAGCTGAAGGGGTTTCCTCTTTGTTATATTCAGCTTGACCTGTCCATCTCACAAGACATGATCGCGTGTTTAATGGGTGAAATGGACCTTAAGGCATATGTTTGTCCTGGGATGTTTCTTGATAATGCATAGCTGGTGTCTTTCCTCTGTTACAGCCTTCTCTGTACGTGCTAGAAGTTTTCAAGAAGATCAAGTCGAGGTGAGTCCCAAGAGCCTTATTACTGAACAGGGTTGTGACTGAGTATCGGATTTCTGGGCCCAGGACTGGCTGGGGTCCTGGAACGGTCTCTTGTGCTGGGTATGGGCAGTGCTAGAGAGTCTGGAGTTACTGTTCCTGGCAGCCTCTTTTGGAGCATGCATGGAATTGGGGAATGGAAATTGTTCCTTCCATGGGGAGTATTGGATGAAGCAAACTGTTCCTTCCATGGGGAGTATTGGATGAAGCTTGTGTATGTGTGTTGGCTGCTTGGAGATGCATATGTATGTGAAGAGCAGCTTGGGCATGCTGAGGAGGGAAGATTGTGTGCCTGCTCCCTGTGCCAAAAGATGTCTGCTGGCCTGGGCTGTAGTCTGTGCCAATGCACTGTACTTTGTGGACAGTCACAGACCAACTGTTACGAATGCTTAGCACAGCTTTTGTACCAGAAACTACCTATACAGAAGTGTTTCCGGCTCATCTGTAGCAGTGCAGTGGCTGAGACTAATGCTTCTGTCCCTTTGCTTTCTTCTCAGTGAGCTGGAAGAGTCTCTCCTGGTGCTGCCCTTCTCCTATGTTCCTGACCTGCTCAGACTTTTCAATGAATATATTCACCTGGGCTCAGAAGTTGAACTTCTGTGCCGAGCTCTCCTCTTCCTGCTCAAGTGAGTCTTTCGTCTGCCCAGAGAGATCTGCTAGTCTTAGTTCGGTAGCTATTGCTGTCCAGAACCTGGATCTGAAGAAGCCCTAACAGGGCTCTGGTTAGTAGTGGGCCTGCCAGTTCCTCTGGGTCCCTTGTGCTGGTGCATGTCACGAACTCACTTTGTGCCAGTTACATGAACAGAGAGGTACTCCTTGCTCCTGGGCTGTGAGTCGGTGTGTTGGGACAGTACAGAGCTGAGGAATATACCCTGTTTCCTGGAGCTGCAAAGATGACATTGCTTGTTGTGAATGCTTGTAGAGTAAGAGTGTGGGGAAAATTTGGGCTTTCTCATATATCTCTCTGTCTGAAGCTCTTGGGAAGCATCCTTGGGAGTAAAGATGTGGTCTCTGCAGGAGATAAGGAATCACTGCAGCCCGCGAATGGCGTGTGGCAATGGATTGATCGGATGCAGAGTCTTGACATGCCCAGATGGGGTTGCTGGTCCTGGTCCCCCAAGTGTGAAAGATCCTGCATCAAGGCTGAAGTGGCACTGTTGACTGGCACAGGGTCATTGTAGAGCCCATGCCCTCAGAGAGTGCCTCAGCAAGACCTTCCCCTTGAACCACTGTGTGTTAAAGAGAAGCTTCAGAAAATAGCTTTTCCAGATAAATCTGCCCATGCCTGTTATATAAGGCTGGTCTGGGGAGGCCTCATTTAAGAAAAATCCTATGTCCAGAACATACAGAGGCTCAGGAGAGGGGCTTTCTGATGTTTCTAAGACCAATGCTGCAATACATCTCTGCCTGCTTTGTTCCTAGGATACATTTTGGACAGATCACAAGCAACCATATGCTGGTGACAGTGATAGAAAATCTGAAGAAAACCACCATCTCCAGAGTCAGTGAGGCCCGGGTGAGTGCTGCACCCTCCCCTTTTCCAGGATCTGGAATAACAGGATAGGCTAATGTCTGGGAGCATGTGTTGTCTGTGGTGACCAGTGGGAAAGTTGGTTGGGGGTTTGAGCCCATTTCACCTTCCTTCTGTGCAAACAGGCTGCCTCTTCCTTATGTTCTTCCTGATGTGAGACTACCCAGTGATCAGCCTGCGTTTGTGCTCCCTCCCTCATTTACTCTTGGGTTTTCTTTGATGTATATGTTTGGGCTTTGGCTCACTAGTTTCTAAATATGTAGGAGGTAAATAAACAAACTCTCTATTTCTCTTGGGCTTCTCTGTGGGCTGTTAGTCTCTCAAATAATGCAGACTGTGCATCTTCCCAGGCAACTTCAGGTGCCTGCTGGCAACTTGTCTTTCAGAAAATACAGTGGATTATAGCTGCTCTTGAGACAACTGTGGGGAACAGAGTGCAGGACTGACTGTTCTACTCAGATGAAGTTTACATTTAAATAACGTTGCTTTTATTTAGATCTGTGGATTGTCTTGCTTTCATCATTTCTTAGTAGGGGGCAGCAAGTGCAGGACTCTCTGCCCCCTAACAAGCTTGAGATGTGCCCAACAGTGTGGTGCTGGTCTGTCTCTACAGGATGTGCTGGGATTCAACATGGCAGGGCTCCAGTACCTGAAGAGAGAGATTGAGGCCAAGGATGAGGTGACATTTTTTGCTGATGCTACTGACCGATTTGAGGAGAAGAGGAGGAAGAGGAAGAAGAAAGAGAAGATGGTCCTTGCAGTGCTCTAGCATTTGCTGCCTTGATGGGGTCACGTAAAATCAGTGCTAGCCATGGAAGTGTTCTTGTGGTTGACCATCTGTGATGATGTCCGGTGACTGGGACAGTCTGTCCCCTCCCCATGTGGTATAACACAGCATATAACCCCAACTCAGCATGGTTGTCTCCGAGATGAACTCTCTGTAGTCTGCTGCAGATGTATGCATTTGAACTATTTCTGAGGTGACTGTCAAAGGTACTCCAGCAGAGTGCCCATTAGAAATGGATTTGACTTCTTGTGTGGAAGAGATCACCTCATTCTGGTGGTGTTGACTCAATGGAGTGAATCCAGCAACATGGACCATGAATCCAGCAACATGCTGGTGAGACCATGCCCTGTCCAAGGAAGGCAGCTGGCAAGATTTTATGCTGTTTTGACACCTGCTGGTGGTTTGTGGCAGTGCTTAGAGCCTCTGGGCAAAGCTGTGTGACTTCTGCCAAAGTGTGAGAACTTGGTCTACAGCCACTTACTTTTTAGTCGGACGGGGAAAAACATGGCTGCATTCTGTTAAATGCATATTCATATATGCTTTATGAGACAATGTTGCTAATGGAGTTCTATCCTGTTATTTCTCTAGTAAAGCCTCAACTGCCTTGCCCTGTGTGTCAGTTCTCAAAGGATTTTTTTTTCCAGAGAATAAAATCTGTGGGAGAAAATGGAAGGACTGACATCCAGGACTGTGCTATTCCCTAGAGTTGGCAGACTGAGCATGAGAAGTGTGGGTTGTATTGTACTTGCCTCAGTTTTTAGAAATTGCACTGAACTGTTAGAATGTTGTATTTTTCCTGTATCAGACAAAATTTATTTTCACAGTGGGGGAAGTGGGGCAGGATAAAGTGAGCAAGTCTCTGCTGCTGTTGGTAAGTTACTAGTTTGTAGTACATGCTGTCTTTTTTAAAAGTAATCACAGGTTTGGTGGATGTAGTGGGGGCTGCTTCCTGGGTACTTTGCTGACTGTTGGACTTACATGTCTGACTTGGGTGCTCAAAGATGGACTTCTTTCTAACGAGCTTCATATGGATTTTAATTGCATGCCAGTTGTTACCAACTACTGTCTTTGACTTAGGTTCTCTATTACTAGCAACTATGCACAAGGCAAACAGTTCAGTTGATCAGTCTTTCAGTAGCACCTCAGGCGTAATAACCCCATCTCTTAGAAGAACTGCCTTAGTAAATAACTTTGTAAGGGGGCTGATGGTTCACTTGCTTCTTCAGAGTCTGGGTAATTTACAGCAGCACTTCATGCTCCAATTCCAGGAAATGGGTCTCAGACTCTTTATGGAAATAGCAAACTTCACACAGCTCTGTGAGTTGTTTCTGGGTGCCTCTATAATTTGACATTTGTCCAGATATGGATGAAACTTGTGACCAAACAGCTCCACTCAAATGTGTCTCCATCCTGACCTATTCTGTTCTATTCCGTCTTGTTCTGTCATATTCCTTTCCTTCTCCCAAAGGAGGACCTCATAAGAGGGATTACTGCAGTGGGAGGGAGAGGAGGCACTTGTAGGATGATGAATTGTGTTGGTAACCTCAGTTGACATCTTGTATCCATGTCAGCTGCTGCTGAAATGGGCTAGGCCACTGGGAAAAAGAAAGAAAAGCATTAAAAGGAGGGGTGGCTTGTGAAACCACTGCACCTTCAGCAGTGATGACTGAGGAGAGAGATACCAAAACCAGGTACCAAAAGGGGAAGGCTGACTCTAGGCCTCCATGTGATGTGCTCTGTTTACCTTAATGCCAGGGAGATAAATGTTACGGAACCTACATAATGAGCTGCTGTTTGATCCTTTGGGAAGCCTGGGAGAATTCTGAAACATGGCTGCAGGTGCACATGAACTCGGAGACTAATGACAAGGATGTAGATGGTGGTATAGAGGAGTGACTTGGGATGCAGAGCCATCTTCTCATGATGATGACCAGTGTGTCCTTTGATCTAAGTTGGAAGAAGTGGAATTCCTTCATCTTTGTCTCTGTTTGCTGTCACTGGGATTTGGGAAGAATCCTTGAAAATAAAAGGTGTTTGAGGCAGTGGAACATGGTTGGCCTTTCTCCACAGGTGCTGACGCAGGCTTCCCAGTTGAACTTGCCCTCAGGTTCTCTGATTTGTATCACTTGTGACCAGTCCATACTGGCAACAGTGGCTTGCCTCAGTGCCCGGAATGCACTCCCAAGGGGACAGGTGAAGGACTGTTGGCTGTGTCTGCAGAAAACTGAAAGGCATCAGGGCAGAAATCAGCAGAGTCTGTAGCAAAATCATTGGTGTTGGAGAATAATGTTACCAAGTTTGATGCTACTTCTTGTGGTGTTTTCTCATCTGTGGGTACAGCTTAAACAATGTCCACATCTGGGTATCTGTTTTGGCACCTTCCCAGGATGACTTTCAGCCTTGGTCAATAGGTCAAATCTGACTCAGAGCTGATGGACAAATAGTCATGTCTGGTGAGGCAGTGGAAAACACCAATGCAGTGCTCAGACAGCTACTGAGGGTGCTCAGCATATGCTTTAAATAGAAGAGGTCCGTCCTGTGGCAACAATCCACTGATGCACTAGAATTCTGATATCCTTGGGTGCCTCAACTTGCCCTTTACTAGATTAAATTACTTGGATTTACAAACCTGAGCAGGAAAGCACTTGCAAATACAGGGCCACCTTAAAATGTGTATCGTTAGAATACGTGTCTCACTTAACAGTGTAGATGAGAAAGTCCAAACCTGGCATTCATATTTCACACTGGTGAAAGCTATTAGTTAATCCCCAATTGTGAGATTCTCAGTCACAATGAAGTGTTGAGAGAACAAGTCATCTGCATGTATCAAGGAAAATTCCCCATCTCTCAGGATATCACAAGCTGGAAAAAGGATGAAGCACAGGAAAGCATCTTGCTGGAAATGAATTCATAAAAAGAAAGCAGAACTGCAGCTGCGTATACAAATAGAGTGTCTCGCAAAGAGACTGAGATGTTTCTTTTAGTCACTACTGTGTAAGGAGGAACAAAGCGGGGCAAGGCGGCCATCTCTGAGTGGCTCAGTCTTCTGTTATGAAGAGAGATGTGCAGATGAGCATTTGAAGATGATAATGTCTGATAATGAACAAGAGGATATAAACAGAATTGCTGTCAGTCCCTCTCTGTCAAGTGCAACTTTGTGTACTCATAATCCCCATCTGGTGTCTGCAGCTAATTAAAGGTAGGTGAACACACAGAAAATGAAGCCTATGATTGCGAAAGCAAACAAACTTAGGAATCGGAAGAATCTCTTTCTTGAAGAATCACAGCTGACTTCAGTGAAATTTGCTGCATGCTCAATACTTAAAAAAGATTTCAGGTGCCTCAGCACAGGTTATAGAGACCTAACACCTTTTAATAACAAAATAAACCTATCGGGAACCATTCAGCACTTGTCTGAAGTGCAGAGTATCAAACATTGGGGTTGCAATACAGTAATCTTTCCACTGTCTGCATTTCAGACGGCCACGTCAGAACACTATGTAACTTTCTGACCACCCTTCCCATTAATAGGGAACAGACAAAATATTTATTCATGTTAATCTGATTAAATAAATGAAAAAGTCTACACTCGATGTTTCCATAATGTTGGACTACAATTCATGTTTATTCTTCTAGGGCTCTGACCTGTAGTGAAAAGAGGAGAGAAAATTGACATGAAAGGAAAGAAAAAAACCAAACCCCAACCCTACCTTTATACAGTTGTTGAAGCAAACCCAGTAATTATGTCCAGATTCTTTGCAAGTGTTGTGTAAGCTTCAGCAGAACTGGCCTCTACTCTTGCTGCTGCAAGAGAACATGAAAAAGGGTTCTCACGTGGGCTTCAACTAGATTAAGAGTTTGCTTTTATTTCACAAATTGAGTGGCATAAGAATCATGACCATGAGTTCAGGATGGGCAGTCTACTTAAGAATACTGAAGGCTTTCATGGGCAGCTTCCTATGCAGTATTTAATTCTGTGTATTAAGAGTATCTTTGTGAAATGTTTTAAATAGAAATGAGAAATAACTAAGAAAATATAAATGAGACATGACAAAGTTCGGTTAGATAATGCTTCATCGGTGATTTTTGTTGGTCTCAACTAGGATGTATGGCAAATTTGTGACCAAGCCTAATATTGCAGGGAAGTTTCTAGGTCTCAATGAAGAGAATCATTGGCTCTGGTGATAACCTCTGTGAAAGGTGATAGGAACTTAAAAAGTTGTCACAGTGTCTCTGGAAAGACTTAACTATTTCTATTCTGGAAAGTTGAACAAGACTATTTAACCAAATACAGGACTTAACCTGGGAGTGTCAGCATTTCATGTTTTGTGAGACTAAACCAACTAGTCCAGAGTTCTTTGACACATTTGAGATGGTTATGCTTTTGAGTGCAGGTGATTTTGTGGGGAGGAACATTCAAAGAGGCATTTGGTACAGCTGCTTGGGTAGCATGGGGTAGCTGTAGCCAGCTTCAGTAGGAGTTATCAATCAATTCACTAAAAGGCTTTGTCAGAACAGAAGGGAGATTTTTCTGTGGCAACGGCAACTATGATTAGCTGGATTAGCCTTGTGGGAGGAGAATACCATGTAGTTAATTTCGCCTCACTTGGAGCTTTTAATGGGAGATGAGAATTTCTGTTGGGACTGTTGGGATGGGGGTGTCTCACTGAAATGTGAACAGGCTGGGTGAGTACTTCTCTTCCATCTCAACATGAAGTGAAAGAAGTTTGTCTAAATTGCCTTCACTGATGAGCTCCCGGTTGTAAGCACCTAAGCTGGAAGGCATTAAATTTGCTGTTCTTCTAGACTAATTGCATGTTACTCTGGGGGTAAAATTCCAGACGGGGAAGATATTTAAATGGGATATTTTAAATGTAAGAAGATATTTAAACGGGGAAAAAAGTTATGTTTGGTGTACTCTGGGCAATCCTAGAGCAGATGCAGCAGTCAGAGGTGCATATTTCTGCAAAGTTTCTTTTGAGAACTGACTGATGTGGTTGCTTTTCTTTTTCTCCAAAGGAGAGGAAATGAGATACAGCTGGGATTTCTTTACTGACTTGTTAGATAACATGGCAGATTTACAGATGTTAAAGGTGAAAGAAAAAGATGTCAGTGTTACATGTACAAGGCAAATGGGCACTCTTGAGCTGAGAAGAAACATCTATAGGGTTCCTGTTTATGAACTGTCACCATCGATTGTATTATAGAGTGTCTGAGTTGACATGGGTGAGATGAAACACGAGCCTAATGTTAAACATGTTGGCTGGTGGTTTGAGGAGAAATTCCCAGTAAGGCTTTCTTGTTGGCAAGGAAGACTTACCCATTCTCTGTGTAGGCTGATTCTCTAAGGTTATGGAAATGTGCTGTATGAAGGATGCGGGCAGAGGGTTGTGTGTGCTTGAACATGTCATGTTAAGGTTGCCCTGTCTATCTGCAAGACTTCTGTCCCTTATTAGACTTGCTGTCAGTGTCAAAGGGTCAGCAGTTAAGACTTGGTTTTAGAAAGCAAAGAGTGTTAAAGAGAGGCTGATTTATTAGGGCTTAACCTCAGTAAATCCAGCCTCCTGCTGCCAGGAGGCTCAATGACTTGTTTAATGTGGAGACAGTTAAGTGAAGGACAAGACACAGGGATGCTCTGCTGTGAGTGCTTTCACTGAGCTGAGTGGCTGTAGTAATCTGTAAATCTCTTGCAGTGAGTCCTTTGGTTAATGTCATCCAGTGCTTTCCTTTTCTTGTCTCAGGTCGTCATGTCTGTGTGACATGTGCGTGACAGCTTTGCTGACATGAGGTTTGTTGATGATGTGGATCAGAAGCCAAGAGAAGACAAAACAACTGTACTTTAATTTACGTCTGATATCACTGCATCCAGTATTACATTAACTAGAAAGCTTTCGGGGTAGTGTAATCCGGAACCGTGGCTTGGAGCTTGCAGGAACTGCCCGGACTGTTGGTGCCATTCCACCTTGGGGATATCCTTGTGGGCGGCACTCATAAACGTCATTGGTTAACACAGGTGGAATATCATGTTAAGGATCGAACCATTTATGTACATTTATGTACCTAAAATAAAATGTGTGGAGGCTGGAATGAATTCTGGAAATAAGGCTGTGAAACAGCTGGAATCTGGACTCCTGCCCTCAGCTGAAAGATTAAAGACCAGGTAAAATACTGGGGAAAGGCACATGTTTTGGAGGCTGGTCTGCAGCTGTGTGTCTGAGGACTGGGTGAGTGGGAACACAGCAGGAGCTGGTTTTACTGCTATGCCACCAGTCCTGTCTGGCTCAGCTTCTCAATAATGGGCATGAAAGACTTTGGGTCACTATGAAGTAAATTCGGGGAGTTTCAATTTGATGTCACTTCCAGAGCATATAAAGCCTCAATGGAGTTGCTGTTAGCTAGTACTCTGGGCAGTCTTGGAGGATCCTGATGTTTTCTGTCTTTGGTAAGGGTGGCCCTTACCAGGAGTGGAGTTTCTGGTATGTTTGGATGTACCCTGCCTTGCTATTTCTTTTATAGGTTTCCAGAAGACCTCTTCTCCCAGGCTTTTAAGTGTAAATTTGATTAAAAGTCAAACAGAACTTCACCCTTTCTTCTGAACGGGCCCTTGAAAAATGAGTCTCCAATGTTATCTATTAAATAATTGTAGTTTCTGGAGCACAAGGGGAAGAGAAATAATAGTTCTTGACTTTCCTGTTTTCTTTTACTCTAGTTCTGTCCTCAATTAAATGGAAAAGCGCACTGAACTCACACTGGGCTGACTTCTGACAGCATTCATGTACTTCTGTGCTTGCATCTTTACTGACACAGGGATTGTCTCATTTGTCTGTTTACTAGCTAAGATGATACATGATTTTGTTGCTTATGAAGCTGTACCACCAGATGCTACCATAGGTTCAAAAACCTTATAAAGAATTTCCACTGGGGGGAGGTGGGAAAG
>NW_010519780.1:30497-39229 GCF_000687285.1 Phaethon lepturus
TGCTATTATTTTCATTTATTTTTTTAAAAGCCACGTCTTTCTGAGCTTACCATTCTTCCTTTCCTGACTTTTCAAAACCTTGTTACTCTGATGCAAATTGCTTTTGGCATCAAAATCTTTAATTGTTCATTTGTTGTGCATTTGAAAACACCAATTGTGTGTTTCTGAAAAGGACAGGAAAGCTTGCTATCTCAGCAGCCTGCACTGGAAACAATGCTTAAGGCCCCTGACAGGTGGATGGCCCCCAGGGTTGACGCCCGAAGGTGTGTGTGGGAAGTAAGACAAAAAAGGATATTTGCTCTCACAGGCAGAAGAAGAGTCTCTGTTTCTGTTAATATTTCAATATCATGGGAAACTTCTTCAAGGCCATCAGTGTCTTTCCCTCCAATTACCATGGCAAAAATCTCTATCTCCAGTTCAACCTGCAAGCCTGCTGCCACCTAGGAGAGAGAGGATTACTCACAGATAAGGTGCATGTTTCATACATAGTCCCTCCAGCAGTCCTTGGAGCTGGTTCTTGTTCTGCATTGCCTGATGAAATTAAAGACAGTGCCCAGCATACATGATTGTGCTTGCCAGTTACCCAGTATCTGTTTCACTAGAAAGGTCTGTACAGTGTCTTTTCACATTGCAGTTTGAAATAAAACTGCCAAGTGTTTGCAATTTTTCCCCTTAAACTTCCTTTTAGGTTCCAGAGGGAAAAGGGAAATTGGAACAGCAAAGAGAAGCAAAATGAGAGGTGGTCAACGCCCCATGCCTGTCAGTGTTTAAGATAATTAATGGCATTTGGGCAATGCCCTTAATACCATGCTTTAACTTCTGCTCTGCTCTGAATTTGTCAGACAGTTGGACGAGATGATTGTTGTAGGTCCCTTGCAACTGAAATATTCTAAAAAGAATACAGAGGTAGGGAGAAAAGGGAGATAAAAAAAGGGATGGATGTGTGGAGAGGAAAAGAGAATGGAAATTATTTCAGCCATCTATCTGGACTTCTGTAAGGCCTTTGACACGGTCCCCCACAACATCCTTCTCTCTACATTGGAGAGGTATGGATTTGATGGGTGGACTGTTGGGTGGATGAGGCATTGGTTGGATGGTCGCATCCAGAGGGTAGTGGTCAATGGCTCAATGTCCATATGGAGATCAGTGACGAGTGGTGTCCCTCAAGGGTCTGTACTGGGACGAGTACTCTTTAATGCCTTCATCAATGACATAAACAGTGGCATCAAGTGCACCCTCAGCAAGTTTACAGATGACACTGAGTGGTGCGGTTTACACACCTGAGGGATGCGATGCCATCCAGAGGGACCTGGAAAAGCTCAAGGAATGGGCCTGTGGGAACCTGATGAGGTTCAACAAGGCCAAGTGCAGAGTCCTACACCTGGGTTGGGGCAACCCCCAGTATCAGTACAGGCTGGGGGATGGGGAGTAGCCCTGCTGAGAAGGACTTGTGGGTACTGGTGGAGGAAAAGCTGGACATGAGCCAGCTATGTGTGCTCACAGCCCAGAAGCCCAACGGTATCCTGGGCTGCATCCAAAGCAGCGTGGCCAGCAGGTCAAGGGAGGTGATTCTGCCCCTGTGCTCTGCTCTGGTGAGACCCCACCTGGAATCTGCATCCAGCTCTGGAGCCCTCAGCACAGGAGAGACCTGGACCTGTTGGAGTGGGGCTAGAGGAAGGCCCCACAATGATCAGAGGGATGGAACACCTCTCCTATGAGGACAGGCTGAGAGAGTTGGGGTTGTTTCGCCTGGGAAGAGAAGGCTCCAGGGAGACCTTACTGCAGCCTTCCAGTACTTAAAGGGGGCTTACAGGAAAGATGGGGACAGACTTTTTAGCAGGGCCTGTTGCAACAGGACAAGGAGTAATGGTTTTAATCTAGAAAGAGGGTAGATTTAGACTAGGTATAAGGAAGAAATGTTTCACAATGAGGGTGGTGTGTTTCACAGGCACAGGTTGCCCAGCGAGATGGTAGATGCCCCATCCCTGGTAACAGTCAAGGTCAGGTTGGACGGGGCTCTGAGAAAGCTGATGTAGTTGAAGATGTCCCTGCTCACTGCAGAGGTGTTAGACTAGATGACCTTTAAAGGTCCCTTCCACCCCAAACTATGACTCTTTTTAAGTACTGAGTTGTGGCTAGGACTCTGGACTAGGAGGTTTAACTTGCATTCTGGCACTGCCTCCTTGCACAAGTCATTGCTTCTTGATTCCATGCCTGTAAAAGCATTAGCAAGGATATTGCCTGGTATTACCTGGGTGCTGTGGGGATACTGGCCAGCACAATATTTATTCAGATACAACATGCAGGTGGAGAGAGACTGAACAAAAGCAGAAAGAATTAGTTTCCTACTTAATGAGACAATTTCACGTGCTATGGTGCTTTGCTAGATAAAAGACTTAAGGTGGAGAACAGTTGGAAGCAGGAGAAGAGATGGGTTGAGGCAAGAGCTTACTAGGTTTAACTCTTGAATCACAGAATCACTAGGTTGGAAAGGACCTTCAAGATCATCAAGTCCAACCATTAATCCAGCGCCACCGTGTCCCCTAAACCATGTCTTGAAGTGCCACATCCACACATTTTTTGAACACTTCCAGAGATGGCGACTCCACCACCTCCCTGGGCAGCCTGTTCCAATGCCTGACCACCCTCTCGGTGAAGAAATTTTTCCTAATATCCAATCTAAACCTCCCCTGGCGCATGTATCAGGACAGGAGATAAAGTCCAGGCATAAGACAAAGCAGATAAAACAAATACCCTAAATGATGGGAAAACTCAGAGGTAGTGGTAGAGTATCCCATGTGCTTCAAAAAAACTCTTTAACCTCAGTGCTTGACCTGCTGCTTTCTACTGAACTTAACATGTTTATCCCTCTGCATTCTGGTGCAGGCTCTGAGACTCAGAGTGCATGGGGTGCTTGGTTGAAGGCAGCATCACTTCAAATAACTTTAAACAAATCATGTACCCTGCCAGTGCTATTCTCAGACAGCTGGTGCGAGAAGACTCGTAGATGGCCTGAGGGACGCCCGAGTGACACCTGACTCTAGTGAAAAACAGAAGATCTTTCATATAACCTACAGGTCCTGGTGTGTACATCACTCTCAGTCCTGTGTGCGGAGGTGGCTGCTTCACCCGAAACCTGTCAGAAAGAGAAGAGAATCAGTTTGCCAGAAGCTGTTGCTGGCAGGTAGAAGGCACTGCTGGGAAGCAGGCCATCTGCTCTTCCTCTGCCTGTGCAAATGACAGCAGAATTTTTTAGCTCATCCTTCCTGTCAGAACATACAACTTGGGCTACAGTGGTATTCCTAGGCTTTTCGCTCAGCTCAGGTTTCTAACAAAAAAACCCAAAGGAACAGATTAATGGGCCAAAGTAGTGTCCAAAGAGCTCGTTACACTGCCTGGTCCTTACAACCGAATGTGAAACATCAGCATTCTAAGCCTGCATACACAAAGGAAGCTGAAATCAAAGTTATATCTTCTTGGCAAACATCTGTGTGTTGCACACCCAGAATCCTTAAAGATCTTTCTTTAATGCCCTTTGAAGTGATTCTATT
The DNA here is from genome assembly GCF_000687285.1 of Phaethon lepturus. Taxonomy (NCBI): domain Eukaryota; kingdom Metazoa; phylum Chordata; class Aves; order Phaethontiformes; family Phaethontidae; genus Phaethon; species Phaethon lepturus. The sequence continues at coordinate 34,049 of NW_010519780.1, forward strand.
GGAGGAGGCATGATACTGGTATAAATTTTGTGTAAATCTTCTTTAATTTCATGTTACCCACTAAGGCAGTAGTTTAACTTCTTTATTTCTCGCTGATTGTTTCACATCTGTGCAGTCCTTTTGTGCATGCAACTTCCACTGTTAAGATCTCTCAAGATGATTAAAACAGATATGACCTCTTTTGCATGGCTCTGGACTTTATCCTGTGGTTTTCATTTCCACCTGAAGAACATTTACCCAGCATGCACTTGGACCAGAAGTTGTTAAAGGAAAGGCCATAGAAGAGGCATTCCTAGTATATGGCTCCATCATATAGAAAGTTCTGGCAGACTTATGAACTGGCTGTCAGAATTCCTGTTTCCATTTTCTCTGGAGTGCTAGCTGTTATGAGAGACTGGATTTGATTTTTGTCAGGATGTCCCAACAAGTTCAGGCTAGGGTAGGGACAATTTGGAAGGCACATAATTAACTACTGACCCTGTCATGGAAAAGTTTTGGCTTCAGCATGAGGCAGACATGGCTCAGAATTGCCTACCATTAGCCCTACCCCTGCACTCAGCATGTTCTGCTGTCATTCAGCAGCTAGTTCACTTCGCTCTCCTCTCAAAGTATCAAATAAAGTGATAAAAGATAATCTGGATTTATCAGAATCAGAGTGGTATTTTCCTTGATTGTCTACATATAATGCCCTGGCATGAGGAAAAAAAAAAAAATTGTAATGTGCACATCTTGAGCTCTAGGATGTTGGTATGTGATCTCCTGATTTATCATGGCATGCTCCATGATGCTTAAATGTGCATTAAAGGAAAACATGTCTCTTTGAGGCCATATCTAACTAGGCTGATTTAAAAACAAAAACCTCTGCCATTCATCCTGATGGAAGAAGCTGTACAGTGGTCTCTCAGCTGGTCTTGAACAAATTTCTAAAGTGCCTAGTTGGCTGAGTACCCACAAGAGATCATGATGATCCCAGCAGGGCAAGGCTCCTGTGAGCACCTCTTTTGATGATAATTAGCTACCTGAGAAGGAGGAACAACAAATGTTTATTTCATTCCAGCACTGTAGTACCACAGTAGAGGGATGCTGTGACTGCTGAGATGATAGTGTCACTCTGACACTTCTTTCAACTCTCTTCAAAAAGAGAGTATCAAACTGTAGGTCCCCTGCATCCAGAAAAGGGAAGTTTGGCATGTGAAGAGTGCTCCAAAGAAACAGCATCCAGAAGCTGCAGCACATCAGGGCTATGAGACTTGCACACAAGCCCAAGAATGTTTAATGCCCTCATTACTGTTTTCCTTAACCAGTTCTAATGTTGCAGGAAAACTCAAAAACTACTTATCACTAGTTCTAAGAAAGGGAACTAGCTTTTGAATGACCTAGACCAACATGACAGTAGGATGTTTATTTCCGTGCTTCCAGTTAGCTTCCCTCTCCTGGGACCTGTGGGTCTAGCAGAAAAAAGGCCCATAATAGGAATGGTCCAAGCCTGGCTTGCTCTGTTTCCAAAAGAACAGTATATAATTGTCTCTTGGGACAGATGGATGAGATAGATTGCCCTAAATAGCAGCTTTCAGTTAACTGCTAAATTGTTCTGCCTGGAGAATAGATGGCTCCAGGGAGACCTTATTGCAGCCTTCCAGTACTTAAAGGGGGCCTATAAGAAAGATGGGGACAGACTTTTTCACAGGGCCTATAGCAATAAGACAAGGGGTAATGGTTTTAAATTCAAAGGCGGCAGATTTTTGACTAGATATAAGGAAGAAATGTTTCACAATGAAGGTGGTGAAACACTGGCACAGGCTGCCCAGAGAGGTGGTAGATACCCCATCCCCGGAAACATTCAAGGTCAGAAGGGGCTCTGAGCAACCTGATCTAGTTGGGGATGTCTCTGCTCATTGCAGGGGGTTGGACTAGATGACCTTTAAAGGTCCCTTTCAACCCAAAGATTCTGTGATTCTATGAAATAAACTAAGAACCTCTCCAGCTGCAGGAGGTAACTGAGGATAAGTGGGAGTGAGAGGCTGACATTGGAAAACTTTGGTGGGAATAGCTATCTTAGAACACGGGAATTTAAAAAGCTTGGTTTTGGCTTTGGGGCTTTTGAGCCATCTGAAATGAAAGCTTTCCACCAAGTACTGCAATTCTTGAATTCATCTGGTGGAGTTATAACCATTCAAATGAATCTATTTTGGAGTGACAAACCTTAAGTGGAAACCCAGATGCTGTAAGGACTTAGCATCATAGAATCATTTAGGTTGGAAAAGAGACCATCGCTGCTCCTTTAAGCTAAAAAGCAAGGTACTTATAGCACAGATAAGGGGAGTTGAGCAAACTGAGTGGAAATAATATGCTTTGCCCTCTTTTCTGCCACATGTATGGCACCTGGGAGGACAGGGGTCATAAGCACACCTGCCTGAATGCCATTAAAGTAAAACCACTGGAACTGCTGGTGCAGCAGTGAGTGAATGAACATATGTGCAGTCACTCAGAAGGGGAATTCTAGTACAAAAAAGCAGTCACAAGCATTTTCTTACTGTATTTATATATTCTTTAAACTGCAGCTGGGTAAATATAATTTCCTGTGATGATTGTCTCTTGCCCTGCATGCTGGACTGCAGACCTAGAAATGGACTTAACTTATCCTCACCCCATTGGAACACAGCGCAGTGCTGTTTTGTCCCACGCACTGACAGGGGTGACACTGAGGAAGGGAAATACATGCACAAATAAATGCTTTAAATGTCCTCATCCTCTGTTTGTTCCCAGTGTCATCACTGGAGCTGCTTCTCAATGCAGCCGAAGCCATGTGTCTGCCTGAATACAGCTGCACCCATTTAGATCATCTGACTTGCAGCATCCAGCAACATTTCCCAAAGCCAAATGTAATACTGGGTACCATGAAAGACTTTGTTCTCTAAACCTGAGAACATTAATAAGAAGGAGTAAATCATCTGTGATGGGCCAGGACTATGCATACAGGACCTGCTGCTCCTTGCTGCTTTCCATCTTCGTAATAACACTAATATGCAAATAATGCTGAAGTATTTCTAATATTATCTCCTCTTATCTATTCAGTTAGTCATTATCAAATCATTCCAAGTATAAAAATACCATTTGTCATCTCATGTTAATCAGATAAAAAGGTTGACAATTAACAAGGAATGCATATTTGGACAGTTAAAACCCAAGGTACTAAAAATTCAAACTAACCTTGAGAAGTTCACACCAACATTCTTCAGGATCACAGTGGCTGCATAGGTGCAGCCTTCCTTTAGGACTCCAAGCATCACTCTGGGTGGAATGAGATGGAAGCCACTAAGATGCTGTCTTGTTGTTGCAAGAGAAGATGTGTTGACCTTTCCTGCGACAGGATCTTCTATCTTTACAAAGAGAATTAAAATTTTAGACAGTAGAGAAAGTTGGTGGCTATCAAGTTAGGTTCAGAGTTACTTAACGTACATCTGACCTCTGTCCACGCATCCTGAAGAATTACAAAAAGACATTCTAATTTGAGTAAAAACTGAAGAGGCACTTTGAATATTGTCCGAAAATTTATATTCGTTTGAGTTTTCAGACATTAAGCCGCTGAGATGTGTCAGAGGGAATGGGGGAAGCTCTGCTCTTTTGGAAGAGCAGAGCTTTCATGTGGGTGCCTGGTGCAGAACTATGCTTTTGGCACATGAGTTTGTCCTAGCAGTTGAGAGGAAGGGTCCTTTTAGAATTGCCAGTAAACTTATATATAAATTGCAACCACTGCGTTTCAGTAAACATATTCAAAATATCTTCCAGTATTGCTCCAGAGTGAAGAATTTATACAAAAGAGATGATTGAGAGGATATTAATATTAACAAAAAATATGTTATCTTACCTTTTTATTTGGTATGGAGTTTGGTTTTCTCCCCTGAAGGGATGATGGTAATTTCACTTTCTCTTTTCTTGGCTGTCCTGCAGCATTCACCAGCAGACTCTGAACTTTAAGTTGAAAGGGTGTCTCTTGTGATCTTGTAGCCTTATTTATGTCTGGAAAGGAAAAATTTCCAAAAGCACAAAAATACTAAGCATCAGATTCAGCCTAATTCTTGTTCAGATAAGATTTTATTTTCTATGAAAGCATTTGATTAAAGGACAGAAGAATCGGTCTCATTTTTATTGAAGAGGTCAATAAATGCGTTAAGAAACCCCCTAATAGTAGCAAGTAATGAAAATTTAACCAGTAAGTAAAGTTGTACTGTAATTTTTAGAACTAATTAGTTGGAAGTATCTCAGTGGAAACTCACAATGAAGATATAAACACCTGTGAAAGTGATTAAAAACAGAAGAGGAGGTACAAAACCCCAAGCAATAAAATCAGACTTGAGGACATTACTATTCCAAAGGCATGCCTGTACAGCACAATGATCAGTTGTGGTCAAGTCAAATCTGTATGTCCATGTGACAATAAATTCCAGTCCAGGCCCCACAGCAGTACAGCTCTGCCAGCACAACAAACTAGGAAGCCCTGCCTCTGAGCAGGATTTATTGCCTTGAATGCAACAATTCACTCATATGGATGACCTGTATTGCTTCTGACTCTGAGGTTCTCTGGGGCTAAGATGATCTTGGCTTTCTTTTCATGTTTGAGCTGTGCTCTACCGCATAACGGATATAGACTGAGCACAGGGATGGCCAGAGCAACTTAGGTCTAAATACAATTTCTTTCGCTTGACAGCCTAAGGCTCATATAGTTTATTGTGAAGTCTGATAACCTCTGAAGGGAAAACACAAGACAATTACGGTGGCTGTCTTCTCACCAAAGGTCAACTTCTAGATCAGTATTTTGCACAGAAAAGAATTGTTTTTTCTCAGTTTGGACTACAGGCACTGTCTAGCTGGAATGCTAAATCTGCTCAGTTAGTCATTGTGAGGGGGCAGAAATGTTATTTGAGAATAGCATCTTCTCTAGATTCCCCTCTTATTTCCAGACAACAGAACTGCTGGTGGTAGAGAGGGTCCTTCCCATCTACACAGCAAATGGTTCAGAGCTTATTAAAAAAAGCTAAGCATGGACATTAGGGAAAAAACATTAGCATTTCTTGTTTTGCCTAAACGTAAGCAACATTTATGCTGTGACGTTAGAAGCTAGTGTAGTTTTGGCATCTCCCTCTCCACTCCACCCCCCCCCCCCCCCCGCGAGCCAAAGGT